>NC_088920.1:66860000-66887500 GCF_038396675.1 Hydra vulgaris | reverse complement strand
TTTAAAGATATACAAGTCAATACATTTAATTAAAAACCATAATATAAAAAGTATGCGTACAATTCGGAATAACAAAGATATGATTAAAAATGTGGCATGAAAACAACACAAATATAGTGTCAATACGGTATAGTTTGCAATGAATACAAGTTTCTTTATTTTAATTATATACACCTAATTTTTTTAGGAATTATTAAGCGATAATAGATGATCAAAATATACTTTAAATATAATGTTTTAATCGAGTACTTTGCATTTTACATAGATTTTAAGTTTACTAAAATATGCATTTTTTAAAATATTTTCATCTAGTTAAATATATGAAATATTTTATAAAATAAAAGTGAATATTTGAACTATTTTAATAATTTAGGTAGCTAGTACGATTGTATAAAGAAAAAAGAAACGTTTTTGAACATGTATTTATTGAATTAAAACAAAAATAGAGACATTAGTATTTTTGATAACTTAAAATAGGTATATTTTATGTTATCAAATATATAATAAAATCATATCGATCAAGTCCATGCATGTGGATTTTCGTTTACGGAAGAAGTTGAAATTGAAGTAAAAACTTTTATTTTATGCTAATTTCAAAAATAAATAACTTATGCAAATATATAATAATAAAAAATTGTTATTATTTCAAATTAAACTCAATCCTATAACATAAAATCTATACATATGTGTATATAGTTTTAAATTTATACACAAATAAAAAAATGTTGTATTTTTGCAAGAAATTATTCATCGATTTTTAATCGCTCTTGGATATGGTTATTGACTTTTCTTTCAAGAAACAATATAAAACCTATATACTTTTGAATAGCCTGGATAATGTTTTGTTTAAAAACGATAATAATAAAAAAAATTTTTATTATTATTGAGATTTTTTTTTTTAATTTTGGCCAAAAATTAAGTTTTTCAGCCAACTTTGCGCCTTGAAGAGTCGCAAATATGGTCAGAGCAGACATTGAACCTAAAATATCCTTATAATAATAAACACAACAGCAATGATAATAACAATAATAGAAATAATAGTAATAATAATAATAACAACATGGTCGACGTACACCGGAGGGCCAGGCACGTGACTTCACTTTTTTAGCAAAGAACTTATTTTTTCTTTTTTTTCTAGAACTTTTAAGGTGTAGAGGACTTTTTTCAGAAATTGACAATTTGCACCTCGCCATTGCATTGTCATAGGCAATAATAATGACAACAAATTATACGCTTAAGAAGTAAGAAAAATTAATCCGATTTTTTTTAACAGTAATATACAAGTTTTAAGGATTGAAAATTAATTGAGAGCTTTTAGTCCAAAATGAAGATTGTTCAAGTTTTGACGCTTAAGTATTTTATAGATTTATATAAATCATGAAAATGAAAAAAAAAAAAAAAAATCCGCAGGCAATCGACCTTGCTTGTCTTGAACTACGATATCATAGAGGAGACATAGTTGAGCTATTCAAGACTTTTTTATTTTGATCAATACAATCTCGTCATATATATGATTAAATTGTTAAAAAGTATTTTGTAACACAATAAAAATCTAAAAATGTTGCTTCATACAAAAATAAAACTGTAAAATTTCATCATTATTTGAAGAATGCGGTAAAATTGCAGTAGATCAATCGTCTTTTTATCAAACCAAATGTTTTTATCAAACCAAATGAATAGATTTTACATTTCACGGGAAAAAGTTGTTTAAAATATATATTTATATATATATATGAATATATATTTTAAACAACTATATAATATAATATAGCGACAACAACAACGTTTTCATAATTAATTATAATAATTATAATTAATAATATTACATGGTTTATTATATTTAGGGTATTCACAGACATTTACAAAATATAATTAAATTCTAGCATATTTTGGTTTAAGTTAATTTTAGGTTTTTTTAGTTTTTGGTTAAATGTACGTTAAACATACGTTTGTAATCATATTTTCAGAGAACTTGGGGTATCTAGTTTTGCAATTTGTAGTATTTTTGGATATTAGTTTGTTGAGATGATACAGCTTGCAATATGAAATAGTAGAGAAACGTGTTTTATATTTTGTTTGTTTTGAATCTATGATTATTTGCCCATTTTATATTAATGTACGTGTAATATGTTTGTATGAAAGAGAAATAAAGATGTTTTAAATTTTTTTGAGATTAAATTGGTCTCCCCCATTTTTTTCCTAAAGGAGCTTTTTGTCAGTCTTTTTTACCGTGTCTTCGGCCCTGGGTCTATCGTTGTGAAACGTACAATTAGGCAATTCCACTTTTTAACTTACATTACATGAGCAACAACTTTATAAAATATTTGCCTATTTAAACTGTATATTAAATTTTTAGCTGTTTTAAATAAAACCTGTTAGTATAAAGAATAAAATAAGAAGTTTTGAGTCTGGCGAACTTATTACCAAAAATGCTATGTAACTTCATTAATGGATCCAGGGTTTTTTGGTCTTTGAGATAAATAACATCCAGACATGGAGCAAACTCCAAACATTTGTATGTTTATACTTATGTCAAATAGTGATGCTTTGCAAAAAAAATCCGTTTTTTGCAGGCTGGGAACGAAAAAGCCCTTTAACTTCATGAGATGCAGAGAATTCTATACCAATGGAAAAAATATATAAAAATTCATCAGAGGTGAGCGGCTAATGAAAATAAACTTGTTTTCTTGATACTATATACTTAACTTATGTTACGTTCCTTACGTTACCGAGCGATTTTATTGTGGATTTTTATATCTATTATTAGGAGTTAGTTTTTTTAGAGTTTTAGATAAAAGATTTGCACAAGTACTCAATCATTAAAAGTAATTAACAAAGGCAATTTTAAATAACCGGTGGTTCTTTTCCTAAGTGATTTTTTATAACATTTGAGGCGCCTTACAGGAAGAGGTACCAAGTCTTTAGTTTCTAGTTACAGAGATATTTGGCATAATAGTTAGTCAGGTCAAAAAATTCAAAAACGAGATAATTGTTTTTTTTATAGTTTTATCATATTACAATACATATTAGGTGTTTTTTTGTGAAAATTTTTTGGTAGTTGCAAAAAAGGATTTTTTTTTAAAATGTGGTAAAGGTACCAACTCTTCATCAGAACTGTTTTGATAAGGTTCTCTCGTCTAGATGTAAAGAACTCCTTGTTAATTATTTTTTTACGCTATATTATTAATGTTTTAGCGTGCCAGTATATAATACTTTTTATTTTTGATCAATAATCGTTGAAAATCCTAAGAAGTTATTGAAAATATAACTTATTTGTATGTTATTTATCAACCCTTTAAACCGAGTATGGTGACCAAATGTTTTATTAAATTTTTTATGTTTTTAATCGTAGTACCAACAATTATTGATTGATAAAAAAATTTTTAGATTAAATAAAGAAATAATTTTAAATATGCTTTTCTTTGTTGAATTTCTTTTAATAGGTGCTACTTTAGAAACAAATTGATTTCAAATGCTGACGTAATAAGCCCGCTTAATTCATAAATGTAACTATGTTTTGCGGTTTTTTTGTATTTAAATAGAAGTGCATGACAGTAATGTTAATACATACCAAATTAATTATTACAAATAAACAACTATTTGTTGCGAAATTTCTACTAGTATTTCAAACCAACGATAAGAGCCGACTCACGTTAGGTGTAGAAAAAAGTCCAGATAAAATTAAACTTTAAGTTTAATTTTAATGACTCGTTTAATATTGGTGGTTTTTAGTTATTATGAATCATGAATCCAGTACTTCTAAAAATACTGATATAGCAAAGCTAAACTGATGGTTTAGATCCATCAGAAGTCAACGATGCCCTGCACGATTTCTTTGAATATAGAGATCGTGAAAATGATTTTGATGATGATTTTTTAATGTCTGATTCATCTGAAAACCAAGCATCTAGCAACGATGAAGCGGCGATAGATGAGAATCATACTTTAACCTCGACTTTACACGATGAACCAATGAGTGAGAATGCACCAAAGTGTTTTGAATCATCTGTTCATCCTGTGAAGTTGAAACCAAAGGGTTTCAACTTCACAGGATGAACTGACAATTCAAAATGACATTGTTGTTCTTGATAACACCATTAAGGCAATAATTCCTCTCCGTTCACTTTACTCACAGTTATTTGAAAATGAAGATGAGAAAAAAATACAGAAATTTATAAAATCTGGTTGTGGATGTAATCAAGGAATAAAAAAGAAAACTGTATGATGCGCTTCTCACATTCAGAAATACGCGAATACAGATTACATCGTTTTGAGATTGATTTGTTTGTTTGATGTTTGAACATGAAAACAAACTGAATGACAATATTGTTGCCAGTTAAGTGCTCTGCTTCACACAAGTGAAAGGCTAATGTGTTGTAATCGTTATGAAGATCAAAATGAACTTTGATCAAAAACACTGATGGATTATTGGTTTCACTGATACAAGATATGTTTGAAAAAACTAATATTTTTGTATGGGATTGGTCGTAAACGTCTCCGTCTACTACGCAGGCGAGTCATTAAGTTTGGAATTGCTCCTCATAGACATGGCAATACTGGAAGACAACCCAAAAAAAAGTACAAAAGTAGATGCCACAGCAGTTGTTCAATTTATAATGAATTATGCTGAAAACAATTCACTAGTTCTACCCGGAAAAACTCGAGGAATAAGAGATCATCGGATGATGCTTTTTCCGTCATGGGAGACAAAGAAAAGCATACAAAATATAAATCCGCATGTGAATTGTCTGGAATGCATTCGCTGCATATTATAGCTTTCTTGAAGATTTGAAGAATGACCTTGCCTTTCATTGCTATCCAACGTGCGCGCTCGGACTTATGCAGTGTAAAAATGTCTGAAATGGTTAATCTAGAAGTAGAAGTCAAACGAGAGCGTATGACTGAGTTGTTAAAACATCTTAAGTTAGTTGAGAATGCACACTATGCACAGCAAATCTTTCTAACAAACTCACCAGATCAACCTGGACCTATCTATTTTTTAACTCCGTATAAAGTTGGGATTTTTGGTATTGCAAATAAATCGGTCTGTGTTCAGCACAATTATGTGATACCTGAAAACATGTTAACCGGAAAGGGTGCAAACTATATTTTGAGTATGATTCATCACTACCTTGCTGAACATAAATGTTCTACCAAAGATACCCTGTATTGCCATGCTGACAACTTCGTAGGGAAAAATAAAAACAACATTGTAATGCAGTATTTCTCTTGGAGAGTAGCTGTTGCGTTAACCCAAAAAATAAATATTATGTTTTTGTCTGTCGGTCACACGAAATTCTGAAATCCAAGTTTCGGCGAAGTGAAGTAGCTTTGGTCAAAGAGTTTGCTGCATGCATAGAAGGTAATACTCCAATTTCAAAATTGAATAAATCTGTCATCGTCGGTAACGTGAATGGTTCAACTTTTGTTCCAACATATGATTGGCAAGAACAGATTTGACCTAATTTTAAAACGATTCCTAATATCATGCAATAGTATAACTTGGTCAAAAATAAAGATATTAAGTTAATTTTTTTTTCTTTTTGATCATTTTTCTTTCTATTATACAGTAGTGCTAATAACTACATTTCTAAGACTTGGTCCCTTATCCTGTGAGGTGCCTCATTTGTGGAAGTTATCTAATCGATATCATTTTTTGCCGCAAGAGCAACTTTTTTCAAAAGTTAGTCGAACATTTTAACTTACACTTCTTATGTTTATGTGTCTATGGACGTATTTTCATTAGGTTGAGTTCTTAAAATGCTGCAAAGTATTTAAATTTAAATCTTTTAAAGTACTTTGGACATAATAAAAACTATCACAGTTTAGGAGGAGGAGGGGGTGCAGGTATATATGATCGTTTGTCGCAGGAGGGAAAAGGTTAAAAATTATGAGCAACCGTGGCGCAACAGTGGTAGTGCACTCGCCTCAAAAATAAAGGGTTGGTAGTTCAAACCCAACTTCATGGCAAGTTTTGCGACATCGGTTAGGAAGGAGGCGTGAACTTCCAACTAAATGCTCATCCGCGATGCTCTGTAAGGACTTCTTGGGGGCACCTAAATAGAGTTAAAAAAAAAAAAATTGACAAACATAGGGTTTATGGAAACCCCCTTTAATTGCATTTACAAACGGTTTGATTTACTAAAAAAAAAAAATATTCAAATAAGAATTATGTAATAACGTAAGTGTTCATTTTGTAACAAAAACAACAAAAACAAAAACGTTAGGAAAAAGCACCAGATAATGATATATTAGATTTACTAGAAGTCTAACTTGTATCCGAAAAGTGAAACCGCTTTTTCCTTTTTTACAAATGGCGGATTAAATTTGTAAACAAATTTTATTTAACTTTCTTTTTTTAAAAATGAAGTAAATATATATTAAATATAAATACTATTTATGTAAAAGTGTTAAAAGGCAAATTTGAATACTTGTAAAATAATAATTTGTGTTTCTTAAATTCATTTCCGATTAGAAAGGAAATTAAGTTTTGAATAGAAAAATGAAACGACAGACGCTTTTCAAGTATTTTTTTATGATTTATAATACTTTTTAATATAACAATTTAGAGTCTATTGCAAATAAAACATTGGTTAAAGATAAAAAAGTTTAACTGCTCATGATATTGAATTTTTAAAAAAGTGTTTTATAAGACAAAACAAATATTTTAAATGCTTTTGCCTTGTTGATTGGGCATAATTCTAAATGATTTTTACGTTATTGTTAGAGATTGCTTTATGTTTGAACTATTTCCGAGGTAAAAGTTCAAACATAAACCAATCTCTAACAATCACGTAAAAATTTTATCATTTTGATTCAGGTGTTATTTTTTATTTAATATGCGTATTTTATTTTGAAATTTTTTGTTGTGTTTCCAAAACAAAAAGAAGAATTTTTGCATGATTTCAGGCAAAAAACGGACGGCTTTAGACAAAATTGAAGATTTTTAATTTATTTTTTGTAACATATTTTATTTTTATAAGATTTTTAGAATCTTACAATATGATAAACTTGAAAATTAAGCTGAATTAAATAGAAACTTTGTGGTTTCCATTTTTTTAGCATGAAAGCACTGCATCTAGTTTATATAATGTATAATTCGTTTCGAACCTGAATCTCCTGCTTCTAAAGCAAGCGCCCTAACTACTGCACTACGGTCACACTAAATATATTTTTTACGCTACGGCCGCACCAAATATATATTTTTTACGCTACGGCCGCACCAAATATATATTTTTTACGCTACGGCCGCACCAAATATATACATTTTTTTAAAGTATAAAACCTGACCAACAATAAATTGAACATCTAAGCTCCATTTTCACACTAAATTATTTTGAATTAAGCAAATAAATTCATGGTTAAAAAAACACTTTACAATGATACTTCTTTTAACATGCGACAACGAGAAAAACCATAGCTTTCGGAAGCATAAAAACGACTTAAATTTAATTAATTTTAGTTATATTTTAAATAAACTATGATATACCTACATCAATATTCGTTTGCTAAAAGTTTACAAAAAAAAGAGAAAAGTTTACAAAAATGAGAAATTTGACTTCTTTTTTTTTCCGCCGTCGAATTGCCCAAATGTTCTTATTTTAGGATTTAAAAAGTCTATTCATACTTTCCATAAAATATTCTCAATAATAAATGTCGCTAGAAATTTAGTTGCTTTAGTTTTTCGATAATTTACTTTTCTATCTTTAGCAATGGTAACATGATTGGTATTTTTTACAAAATTTTGTTCTTTTACAAAGTTTAACGAATATTCACTATTCGACTTTGTTTAACATTGATTGGCAAAGTTAAATGAACTTACCAGTGCTTTTCCGCACCGATGGCATCAAATTAGTTTGAGGCCATCGAAAGATTATCAAAGTACATTAAAAAAAGCAGGGAAGCTTGAATGGATCTAGGGAAACGCTCCATTTAATTTTAACGCACACACATAAATATTGTTTTAAATGGTGCGCAAAGTAACTAGATTAGTTTTCAAAAGCTGATGCATTTAAAATGATTTCTCCAATGAAATAACTTTTGTGGTGAAATATTTCGGCGTCGCTTTTCTACATTATAAGGATTCTTTAAATTTATAATAGGATCTTTATAATTATAAACCTGTCGCATTAACGTTAATTGTTAAGTGAAGAGAAACACTTTTAAACGCTTTTTTAAAAATTCATAAAATTATGAACTAATTATTGTATAGAAATTATAATAGTTAACTGTTATAATTTGTACAATTTATTGTATATATGTTGGAAAATAGTCGTGCTTGATGACCGTTTCACTAACCCATACGGACTAGGCCCAATATTATTTAAAAACTTTGGAATATAAATTTGCCGAATGATCACACACGAGCAGTGAATGCCAGAGGGGAAAATGAAGTATATTAAAATAGAAGAGAATTATTTTTCGAAAAAAGCATTTTTAGACAGTTGTTAAGACAAAAACAAAGGTTAAATAGTATATAGCAATAGTTTATAGTAAATAATAGTATATAGTAATAGTTTATAGTAAATAGTAATAGTTTTAAATAGTATTTAAAAATATTATAATACGATGACAATAATAAGACAGTGTGTTAATAAGACAATAATAAGACTTATAAACACTTAAAACGAACAAAGATAGACAACATATATATCACCAATATATTGATTGTTTTATTCATTATTAAAAAATCGTTAAAAGGTTCATCTTCAGTTGAGAATGACAAAAAATGAAACACATCTGATCTTAAACCTTTAATTGGGATACATATATATACATATTTTATAGTTTATAATTAGGTTTTAAATCAAAAACGTTTTTTACTTCAAAATAAGAAGTAAAATTTATTGAAAAATTTTCTTCTTAATACTAAATTCTTCATTCTTAATACAATCAATCTTCTTAATACAATCAACTTAATTAATATATATTAATTAAGCATATCTTCAATTTTTTAAGTTTTTCTAATTTTTAATATTTATTTTAATATTAGTTATTTTAATTTTGAAGTTTTTTAAACATTTATTTTAATATTAGTATATTAACTCATTTTGTTTTTTATATACAATATAAAAAAATTATTTTACTTCTCTGATATGAAATGTAATAGTTAAACTATTATGAACTATTAAAAGAGATTTTAGAAGTTAACTTTTAAGTAAACAAGCAAATGGAAAAATAGAGAACAAGTAAATTTTTTATTTTGTTTATAAAGTTATAAACATTACATGAATATCCTTAAAACTTTATAAAACTTTGATTTAAAAGTACAAAATTCATTACGACAACACTGATCGTTGAAAAATTTAAGGGTTTTCTTTACACCGATATTGAAACCTTGAAAGGTAACGATGACTACTACCTAGCATAAATAACTCTTTTTACCGATATGAAGCTGATCTTTTGGCACTAAAAAGTGTTATTAACATAATTGGCAGTTCACCTCGAAACAGCTTTAGGATGAATATACACTTTAACTGGTTCGCACAAATCTAAGAAACCTTTATAGTTATAATCGTCAATTGCTTCTAGCTGCTCTTTATTGATCTCGTCTTTGATATCCGTAACATAAGCTTTAACTATATTCAACTTCACATTTGATGATTCTAAATGTAAAATTTATATATATATATATATATATATATATATATATATATATATATATATATATATATATATATATATATATATATATATATATATACATATACATATAGATATATATACATATACATATACATATATATATATATATATATATATATATATATATATATATATATATATATATATATATATATATATATATATATATATATATATATATATATATACATATACATATATATATATATATATATATATATATATATATATATATATATATATATATATATATATATATATATATATATATATATATATATATCTGACCCTCGGAGTTAAACAGCACTATATCATTATTATCAACTTTTCAATAGAGCGGTTTGAATGTGGTTGCTATATAAAGTATTGGACAAAACATTTGCAACCAACATTGAACAATGCTAAAAAGTGTTCCTAATTTTATGTCTTAAAAACGAAACGAACTATACTACCACAGCAAACAGTTCAGGAGTCTGGAGTCATAGCATGCCATGACATGAGCAATCAGCTGACAGGTAACAGCACACAGTCAGAATTTCGTTGACAAGTACCATTTTACAGCGGACAAAACAGGTGCAACTTTTTTGGTTTGTTTCATTTCCTTAAGTCTGGTCCGTGTCAATGTCACGGAAGTTTTTTAATAATTAAAGAAAGTATCCAGAAGTTTCCAGAAGCATGCAGAAGCTTCCAGAAGTTTCATTTTGTCAAGTTGCACTTGTTTTGTCCAGTAGGAAATCAACTTTTTTTAATACTTTTGATTAATTTATTAATTTTCGTGTACAAATAATGAACTTTGTGATGAATATAACTTGAAGAACTTTGTCTCTAAAGAGTTACATAGTTATTTCTCTGAATTGAAAAAATGCAGCACTTTTATATAAAGAAACTAAATTAGCATTATTTGGTTGCACTCGTTTTGTCTGATACTGTATATATAATATATATTATATATATAATATATATATATATATATATATATATATATTATATATACATATTATATATACATACTATATATATATATAATTTATATATATATACATTATATATAATATATATATATATATATTATATATAATATATATATATTATATATAATATATATATATATATTATATATAATATATATATATATATTATATATAATATATATATATATATATATATATTATATATATATAATATATATATATATAGCAACCACATTCAAACCGCTCTACTGAAAAGTTGATAATAATGACATAGTGCAGTTTAACTCCGAGATCCAGATATATATATATATATATATATATATATATATATATATATATATATATATATATAAATATATATATATATATATATATATATATATATATATAGTTTTAAAACTTTAGTTTTAAATTCTTTTTAACTGATAGTATTTCATACCTGTCCACGTGTTGTGACTAAGAATAACTTTACATGTAAGTCGATGTTTACCAAAACTGCAAAAATTAAAGTCATTCAATGCAGGTTTATGCAATTGCACTTTATGATCTGGGTAATTTATATAAACAGTGTGTGTGTGTGTGCATATATATGAATCTATATATATATATATATATATATATATATATATATATATATATATATAAACTTTTAAAAAAATAAGAATGTATGAATAATAAAACAAGAAAACAATTGAACAAAATATAAATAAAAAATTATAAAACATTCTACCTTAACTTGAATATCAGAGATATTATCTACATTTTCAATGTAAGCTACAACAAGTACACTAAGTGTCAAACCAGCACAAAATTTTAGAGGAGTGTCTAAGTAACTTCTTGGTTCTACCATCTTTGCATGTGTAAGTCGCAAACGATTTTTAACAGAAATATTGATTGGGTAACTGAGGAAAAATTTCTGTAAAACAGTAATAAGTGTAGAAGTTTCTGAAATATTTTCTTCAATTGAGTCCTGCAACTTGAGAACTTCTTTAAGTTGATCATTTACATCAGAGGTTGATACTACATGCTCTTTAAATTTACGAAGACGTTGTAAAAATGATCCCCAGAGTTTAAGGTTAACCTTTTTGGGTAAATGATCTTTAGTAATGAGTCGAAGTTCCAAAAGCACACATAAACTGTGTGCTAATATTCTGATCTATAAAATTAAAAGAAAATTATTTTCAAATATACTAAATATTGCAAAATATTTAGTATTATGGTAATACATTAAAATGTTACATTTTAAGATTAAAGCAGTTAACAAGTCAGCCATAAAATCTAAACTGATTGTCTTTTATTTCCAAAAATCCTATAGGACTTATTAATTAAGACATACATAGTTATTTCTTGTTATTTAAACTGTTTTATGAGCCATTCTATTAAAAGCAAACATATTTTACAAATACTCAAGTTAGTTGATTCAAATAAAATCATTTTATAAATATGAAAAAAAAAAGGACTTACAGTGCTTATTTGTAAAAGAACACTAATGTCTTATATATATACATGAGTGTATATATATACACATATATGTGTGTCTATATATGCATACATATGTATATATATATACATACACACACACATATATATGTGTGTGTGTGCGCGCGCGTGTGTCTGTGTATATATTTAGCCTCGTATAAAACAACAACAACAAAAAAAAAAAAATATATATATATGTAAAATTTATAATAATATAACTAGAAATTTATAAACAAAGATAAAGTGGGTAAAGTTGTAAAATAAAAAAGTGAAAATTAAAAATTTTTTTGTCATGTCCTGCTGTCTTGAAGGATCCGCTTTTTAAGCAAAGGCTAGAGATGTGAACTTCCTGTTATCAAATACCAGGCCTTGTGATAAAGCATTGAGCATTTTATGACGCAAAGAGTGATTTTATGTTATGTTACTTTTTTGTTTAGTAATATTTAAGTAACTATCTAAATAATTTTAATTAACATTTTAAAGAGGTAGTTAAGGCTCATAAAACGCACACCATTGTTCATAAACACACACTGTTGTATTATAAATACATAAAACTGCACACCGTTGTGACAAAAGCTTAAATTACAAATACATAAAACTGCACACCGTTGTAACAAAAGCTTAAATTACAAATACATAAAACTGCACATCGTTGTGACAAAAGCTTAAATTACAAATACATAAAACTGCACACCGTTGTAACAAAAGCTTAAATTACAAATACATAAAACTGCACATCGTTGTGACAAAAGCTTAAATTACAAATACATAAAACTGCACACCGTTGTGACAAAAGCTTAAATTACAAATACATAAAATACGCTCATTATTTATAAATAAATTCAGATAAAAGAAAAAAAAAAGTTTAAAGTTTTATATAATTAACATAATTAAAATACATTGCTACGAAAGAAAAACTCAACTTTTGAACAAAATGTAAAAAAAAAAAAAAATTAATCTAAACAAAATAATCTAGCAAGCATGTGAATATTTATTTAGACAATGTTAGTTTTATGAGTTACATTTGTTCAGGTATAGGAAATACAGTAATATAACATAACATATATAAATACAACATTACTTACTTTTTATTAACTTTTAACTAACTTAGCTTGACTCAAAAAATTTATTTATTTGGTTTTAATATGAATGATTTTATCACTAGACAGACAGTTCATTAAAAGCATGTGTGCCTAAAAAAAGCTAGCCTATATACAAAATTTATTTCTCATATTTAACCATGCAATGCTTAGGTTTAACCTGATGAATATTAAATTTTAGCGCGTATTATTATATTGTTCTATAATCAAATTTTAATTTTTCACCAGAATTATCAATCATTTAAAACTGTATTATTCCACCTTTTGATTTGATTTTGCTAGAAATGAAATTTCTTGTAAACATTAAAAATATGTACATTAAAGTTGTTTGAATAACACAAGTGTTAATAACACATTGGAATAACACAAGCAGAGTTTATGTCATTTTATAACTTCTGGTCTGTAGTGGCATTGTCGGCCTTGGGACACTGCATCTAAAAGATTAAACTATAAGCAAAATGAAAACTTTAAATTGATTCATAGAAGGTAAACAATAATATATCAAAAATAGCTTTAATAATAATAATAATGTGTGAACAGAAAAAACAAACACAAAAGTCCTTATGATGAAGTACTTTACCCCAATATTGGTGCCAAGTGGAAACTAGGGAATATGTTCTTTTTTAAAAAATTTTCATATTGATTTTTAGCCTTGGTATTTTGTTTTATGTTGTAACTTATACATGAAATATCATGAGTTTTGGAAACCACAAGGTATTCAAGTTTTTCTTTGAGTAGAACTTTTTTAAAACTATATAATGCTATAAAATAAATAATTCAATTTACCTCAGTTTATCCTATACATAAATATGGGCAACTTATTTAACATTAAAAAAAAAAAATCTGCTGACTAAAATACTTAACCATTATAGACTTTTGTATTACAATACATGGGCCTTAATTTGTTCTTAGGTAGAGTTCCTACTATTATAATTGATTCAGAATTCTTCAATGTTAATCATTTTCTAAAACCCAAAATGAAATTTTGTTAATCTTTTACTATAAGCTTTTTGCTTAACCATTTGTTAAAGCTATTTGAATTATGTTACCATGTTATAATTCTATTGGAATAATGTTATTATTCATATAATTGTTATAGTTAATTGCTATTTTACAATTTTTATATTGTTTTAATTAATTTCATTAAATACATTAAAAAACTTAATGTGTACCTATCGTGTCTGTAGTGGTATCGTGTCTATAGTGGTATCTATGTTTTGTCTGTTTTTTATTTAAGTTATTTAACATTATCTATTACCTATTTAACAATGCTCAGGAGGAGCATTGTTAAATAGGTAATAAAACTTTTACCAACCAAGGATATAAACAAGGTTATTGACAATTTAGCTGCTTTGGGAGATTCGCTGACTGTTGATATTAAGTCATTAGTTTGTTATATTTCTATTTTATTTATATTAGTGATTTAAGCAAAAAAGTTTAAAGTTAGCCTTTGCAAAACTGCATGACATTGCAAGCTGCATAATAAAGGTGAGGCATTTTGGAACACAGTGTTAATGTCGATGAGAGTATATTTTAAATATTTAAAGAGTTTGATGCAGACCTTGTGATGTACTCTTAGATAGAAATCTTAAAAAAACTCTCAAACATGTAGGTGGGTCTTATGGTTTGGGATGCTTTGCTAAAAACGGCGTGGGAAGGCTGGCCAATGTTGAAAGCATAATGACAGGACAAATATATTTTGATTTGTATTCTAAAAATTTTTGTAAAAACACTAAATAATTTAATTTAGATTGCAAATTTCTTTTTCATCAAGACAAGGGTCCCAAACATACAAGCAGAGTGGCACAACAATTCATCAAAAAAAGTAATGTTAACATCCTTAAATAGCCGCCTCAAAAGCCCATACTTTAATCCCATTTTAAAAATCTAAAATACTATTTTATATAAAAAGTAATTTTAAAATCTAAAATACCTCCTTCAGAATGAACAAATAAAAAAGAATTCTTAGTACGAGGTTCTTAGTAAAACTTATTATTAAATTGGTGCTTACATCACATCAAAGCTTTTAAAAACCATGCTATAACATTTAGAAGCAGTCATAAAAGCAAGAGTTGGTGCAACAAAGTGAAAATCAGACATGGTATTCTTGCATTTGTAATAATGGTTAATGAAAAATTTTATTTATTTCGATTTTACATTATTTGTGAAGATAAAATTTCTTTTAAAAAAGAAATTTTATCTTCACAAAATATGTAAAAAAAGGTGTCATCATTCTGATGACACCTTTTTTTTTTATGAAACATGACAATTTTGTAAAGGATATAAATAAAGGAGACTTCACTATTTCTAGTGACAAAGTTTACCTATTACAGGCAACTACAGCTAAATTCTTTTTTATGAAGCATATCATGAAACTTGGCACTCATTGTTATGTAACCTCCTTATGATGATACCAGAATACTATTCATAAGGTATTGAAAGACATCATGGATTTTTGTTTAATAATTACTCTTGTTTTCCTTCCTTCAAATAAGAAGCTGAAACAGAAGTTGATAAAACTTTAGCAAATCAAAATGTGTGTATTATTTTAAACAAAAACTGTAAAATTTCTCTCTCTCTCTCTCTATATATATATATATATATAATTAGCTTTTTTTTAATTACCTTTTACTCTACAAAAAATTTATTTTTTTAAATAAATGTCTCTTATCTCTTTTTTCTCAAGTTTTTTTTATAAAACCTAGTATTAATTTTTTTTTGTAAAAGTTTAAATAAATTAAAGCAAAATATCTTTTTTCAATATTTTAATCAAATATATATATTAATGAAATATGTATTTTAATGAAAACGTGCGAGTTAAAAAAAGTTTATTAAATTTAACTTTTGACATGTAAATTATATCATACAAATATTCAGGCTAATATCACTTAACTAAAAATTTATATTACTACAAAGTAATACTTTAAACTTGCATTCAGTTTTTATTCTAGCAAGGCATTAGCAAAGCCTATTATATTGTAAATTATGAGTCTTTATGTGGACACAGTTGTTAAACAAACTATAAACAAACTTACAAGTCTTAGCGTGTTTACATTTTCACTTGCTAACCCTGAATACATAAATTCTAACTTGTACGAATTGTTCATAAGATCAACAACATCATTTTGCAATGAGCTACACAATGAAGATGTTGCCATAGCAGCAGGAATAGACCAAGTACGATCATTTCTACATTTAATGAGTTTCTGATGACACTCCAAAAAAAGACACAAAAACTCTGCCGCAGGAGAAAAATATTGATTCATACTTTTTATATGTTGAAAATCTTTAATACATGATAAAATAGATGTGTTCATATTAGAATTAGGCATTTCCAAAACCTTGTACATACGACTTACAGCAGATGAGAAAAAATCATTAACAACATTACCATCATCATCTGTAAACATTTAAGTAAAAATATAAAACTAATAAAAGGAAAAAATACTAAAAAAACCAAACAAATTTTTTAGCAATTAAGAAACAAATTGTCAAAATCAAAAAAGTTATCATTATTTTTTTTTTTTTTTTTTTGTTATTCACCTCCTCATAGCCATGAAGGCCACTACAGATGAGGAGGCTACTCAATAGTGGTTATAACCCTCTCTCAACTCTATAACTCCGAAACACGAACCTCGACAAACCAGGCCGCTGTGCGGAGAAACAAGTTAAGCGCGGTACTACCAGGGACGTGGTGGGGATCGAACTCGGAACCTATCGCTTCTGAAGGGAGCGCTTTACCACTACACCACTACCGCATTATTATAATAAAATGAAAGCACACCTGTTGAAAACTCTTTTTTTTCTTTTGACTGAGGAATTAAATGCGGAAGGCTGTCTCTCAAATATTCATAATGTTGCTTTGTATAAGATGGTAACAAACTAAATATTGATGAGCAATTCTCAGCAGCATTGAATATAAGGGCTGCTATTGCAATATGAGATGGATCATTTATATTAGGTTCAGGAACCGCATAATAGGGATGGGTAACTAACAATTCTGGAACTAAAGAAGAAACAAAGTAAGAGTGGCGCTTTCCCAGCTCTTTTAAACATCTAAATTTAATTAAAAAAAAACTAAAAATATATTATGAACTAATTATATAATTTAATTATTAAAAATAGTAATGTAATACATAAAAAAAATAATATATAGTAAAACAAGTATTTACTACAATTATACAGATTTATTTGGTGTAGTTAAGGCAATTTTAAATTATTATAGTGTCTGTATGATATTTTATTGACTACAACATATTTCTGTTAAATGATCAGGTCGGTGAATTATGAAAAGACAAAAAAATGATAAATTTTGCAGTATCATAAAATATAAATGCTTGTAGCAAAAAAACCAAGACTGAAGATTCTTTTTTTTTTTTAAATCTTCTTAAGATCACAATTGCTTGTTCAAATTTGAAGAAAATTTTAAATAAATACTTTGTTTAGGTAATATGAACATCATAGTTTAATAATATGATCTCTTTTAATCATTTATTGGCAACTTTTCTTAATCATAAGCTCTTTCTTAGTCGGAATTCTAATATTTTTTGCAAAAATTGATAGAAATATTACATTTTGACAACTATATATAGTTAATATACATCAGAAACAATTAGAATTAGGATCTATAGTAAATTAAGGCACGCTTTTAAAAGATTTGAACTAAATTCATGTTAACATCGATGAGCGAAAGTGATCTAAAGACTCCAAAATGGTGTTCTTTAGATTCACTATTAGGAGTTTCAAAAAGTATTAGGGGTTTTTAAAAGGTTTTAAAAACTATATATAAAAAAGAAAAGTTTCTTTAAATATTAAAAACACCTGAAGCAAAAAAAACAACAAAACGTTTAAAGCTCTTGTTTGGACATAATACGCTGATAAAATCATGTTAATTCCATAATACGCTGATAAAATCATGTTAATTCCAAATAAAAGAATTGGAATAATTTGTAAATCACCTTAACTACAAAGAGCATGCATTAAATGTCACTGATGCAATTATACTGAAATAGCTAGAAATCTGCAAGAGTTTCAGCACATATATAAACTGAGGGTTTGGGGTTGGGCAGGTACTATCACAATATGAAGGACATTAAAAATATTATAAAAAACTTATTTAAAAAAATGTTGTCTTATTATAAAGAAAAAATTTTGGATTTAAGTTTGCATTTTAAAACTTAAAGCATGCAAATATACAGTAGTGTGCGAAAGTTTATAAACATAAATTTTTTTGAGTTTTTCCTTCATAACATTTTTACTTTTCACTGAAAGTGAATGAAACTTTTAGCAATTGCTCCACTAATGTATACTCCTTATGATAACTTGTTAAAGACGAAAGAAATAAATTTTTTATTGAAAACATAACCATGCAAAAGTTTATAAACAGAACTATACAGAATTTATTTATAAATTTATACATATTATATTTACATAATTAATGAAGAAAATTTTTTACTTAAATTGAATTTAAAAAAATAATGAGATAGTCAAAGAAAAAAGAAAAAATTTAAAAATAAAGAAGATTTATTATAAAAAAATTTCTGAGCTTTATGATGTGGCTAAATCAACAATTAGCCTACTGATTAAGAGATATAGAGACTGTAACACTCTTGAAAACAAGCATCATTCAGGCGCAAGCATCGTTCAGAGCTAAGATAGCCACTGAACATCAAGACAGAACTTGATTTTGTTAAGATAATCAAAACAAATTTTTTACAAATAAAATAGCATTTTGAGCAAGAATTTTAGTGTCAAGTGCAGCATAGATACTACAAAACATCACCTGTATCATTTGTTTGCCCATCATCCAGCCAAGAAATCATAAATAATATTAAAGAACAATAAGAACCTGCATAATCTTTATTTAATAGTTTTACCTAAAATATATAATATATATTTACTGCCAAATTTAATCATTGACCTATAATACTGCCAAATATAATCATTTACAAATGATTAATTTTGATAGTTACAATCTTTTAATAGTATTGTTACAATCAAAACAAGAATACAAGGTTCTGAACCAGAAAGAAAACTGAGAAAGAAATTTCAGATACTAATTAAAAATTTGTTTATTTAAATGTCTGCAATATAAATGGTTTGCCTTTATGTTCTGATATGTAACGTTAAATGATTCTTCTGTTTCTCAATAATTAACTTTTGAGACAATTTTTTTATCATTAAATTTTAATAATAAAAACAAAGAATAATATCTTTTATTTTTTAAGAAATATAAAACTTAATTTATTATCTCATATGCCTTATTACTCTATATATAGTTATAAAAAAATGTGTATAATTTAACTTTGCATATTGTCTCAGTAGGATAAATAAAAGAAGCTATCAGTGCGATAAGATTGTGTTTTGGATACTTGTACTTCAGAGTATATAGATATGTATTTAATAAATTTTTACCAATGCCTACCTAAACTCAAACAGTTATTTTGCCAAAAGAAGAAAATGAAGAATAATGAAAAAAATGATTACAATCCCAATTCAAACCCTTAGTTGATGTGATAGCACTACTTTGCATGTTTTTTCTAGATAGTCAGTCAATGTTTGTACTAAAACCCATAGCAGCTCCCTATTTCAGTACAACATCAGAGTGCTGACCTAAGTACACTATTAGAAATGTATATATATATCTATCTATCTATCAATCTCTCTCTCTCTCTCTCTCTCTCTCTCTCTCTCTCTCTCTCTCTCTCTCTCTCTCTCTCTCTCTCTCTCTCTCTCTCTCTCTCTCTCTCTCTCTATATATATATATATATATATATATATATATATATATACCTTGTAACTAGAGTCATTATTCGGCAATGCCAACCTAAAAATGTTATAAAACATAAAAATGAGGTAGGCAAAAAATTCCCAACCTCAGTTTTATGTTTTATGGTAACTGTTTTTTGTCTTTATGGTTACTGTTTTTTGTCTGATGCTACCTTGTAACAGTTTAAGGTCAACAATATATTGCCCACCTCATTTTTCCTAATTTCGAGTGCTATATATTTATATATATACATATGTATATATACCCTCAGAATTAGGAAAAATGAGGTTGGCGATAATATGCTGACCTCAATCTTTTATAGGTCAGCACAAAAAAAATTGATACAAAGGTCTAAACATAACACATAGAAACAAGGTCAGCAATTTTTTTCCCACCTCAAACAATTTTAGGTTGGCAGTGATGTCGGCATTGCCAAATGCCGACCCTAATTTCGAGAGTTGATATAAATATATATATATATATATATATATATAAATATATATAAATTAGTAAAAAAGACAGTTATCTAACTTGAGCTTCTACTGTCAGTTTCTCCTTCAACAGGATCATCTGGATGAAAGTCGAAATTTTAAAAAATTCAAACTATAAATCGAAATTTTCACATGAAGTTATAAATTGCTCTAATTAACTTCTGTTTTGTTTTTAACTTGTCATATGTAAACATGAAGTTACATGAACATGAGGTTACATTCATATGTAAACATGAAGTTACATGAACATCATTTTTGTTAAAATTGTGAGAATTTTTTTGATTATGATTAACTTTAGCTTGCAAACATCATACACATTTTTTTTTTAATTTGTTTTTATAACTTCTTAAAAATTACTTATTTCATGATTTCATTTAGAATTTAATTCTAATTTTTTATTTTATAAATTTTTTTTTCTAAATTGGTGATTATTTTAATTTACCTTTCAAACATCGTATACATTTTTTTAAAAGTTAGATAAGTGTTTTTATTACTGCTCTGTTTTTTAAGAACATTGAGCACTCTTTTTGTGAAATATACTACTATATTTGATATATATAAAATCTATAAAATTAGAAGTTTACTTCCATATAGACTCATTATCCAGAGGGTACTTCTTCAGATTACTTAACAAAGCTAACACTGTTGCGTGCAAACAAGCTTGCGTAGACAACAAGCAATAGCCAAGTAATTCACGAACAGAGTCTCTGACCAATTGATTAAAATCATTTAAACATTCTAAAACTGTGTCAAGTTGATCCTCACGGAAGTCAACATACTTGTGTAGTTTCATTAGGCTTGTAATGGAGTTTAGCCTAACCATCTCTATTTCATCATTAAACATATCAACCAAAAAATCAGTTGAAAGGTGAGCAAACTGTGCATTTTGATTAGCTAACTCACATATAGAATCAATTCCAGCAGAGCGAACCTCCATGTACTCATCCTCAAGTGCACGAACAAAAACTCCACATGCACCAGTATTCATTAGTTGAACCTCTTGTTCATCTGGTTTATTAATTGTAACGAGGTTGTCACTCCAGGTATTACCTGTATTCCATTGAGTATTAATAGAGGTATCATCGCCTCCAAGAAATCTTTCAGATGCTCGTTCATTAAAACTTTTTGTTTTCTGAAAATTGTTCAAAACAACTTTAAATAAAACATATAAGAAAATCAATACAAAATATAATTTACAAGCTTGACAAAAAATTATACCCACATGTTAACCTTATAATACTGGCCAGCAAGGTTTAAACCCCTTAAATGGGATCATGCATTCCTTATTAACTTTGATTTGCATATTTAAAAACTGAGATTAGAATATTTCTATTATGTCAGAGAAAAAAGTTGTAAAGATTCTAAATAAATAAAAAAAAGTTATCAGGAAATCCATTTTTAGTGAGATTCTGCAAATCGATTCAAACTTTATCAAATTTAACATTGTGAGATGTCAGTTTCAAATTTTGTCCAATTTAAGATCTAAATGCAAATTCAGTTTTCAGATTTAAAGTCTATTTAATTGAATACAAATTTGACAAAATTTGAAACTCAAATTAGATTTTCAAATTTTATCAAATTTTGACATGAGTTGTCGCCCCTGGCAAAAACAGTCAAGAAACACCAAAGAAAAACCACTATTTTTTACAAAAATATATAAGGTTTTTTTTTTTACAAAAAATATGTTTAGCACTATGGGTTTTATAAGAATGAAAATAAGAATTCCTGCATAAATAATTTGAAATTGTTAGTACTTGTCCAAAGAGAATTACACAAAACACTAATTTTTGTCCAAAGAGAATTACGCAAATCACAACTTACAAAATCTAAAAATAAAATATTCAGAAAAGATGCATTTGATTTTAACAAAAAGCCAAAAGCAAATTTAAAAAAACTCAAGAACCATGGACTTTTTTCACTAAAATCCAAGATATAAACATGGAGAACAAAAGACATCTCAAGATTATTTGTCAGATTAAAGTGCTGGCAGGAAGGACCAATTTGTGGAAAGATTCTGTTAATACCAAACTCCTATACCAGTTTTCTGAGAACTCACATCAAATCCTTTTATCCAGACAAGGCCATTCCAGTCAAAATTTGATTTGGTTGTGATGAAGTATATAATAGGTAGTTTTTCTTGCCTTCAACCATGCCAATAAAGCAGCATTTCAAGTCTTTGCTAAATACTTGGATCAAAGCTCCACGTGAAGTCAGCCAGAACAATGGTTAGATCAAAGCTTCTGCTTCTTCATTGATTTTTCAAGGAGGCAGCTACCAACAAGAAAACATGCTAGCTACCATTCCATAACTGACTGATGAAATTCAGGAGGACCTTGCGTGTGCATATCACTTACTTATTCTTGTGGTGCCATTATCACTGATGTAAAAAAACCTTGTTGATGCATTTAAAAAACTGTTATCCAGAACCCACAAAAGCAGCATTGACCAACAGAGGGTCAGAATAGAGTGTGTCAGAATCAACAATCAGGGGATGATTCAAAAAATGAAACTAGTATTTAATTAATTTTTTTGAATTTTTGTAATACTATATTCGGAACATACAATCAAACTTGGTTATAACATTGGTTTAAATAAAAAAATGTGTCTGGTCTGAAGCCATTTTTATAACCAAGTTTGACAGTGGTTTTAAACCAAATTTTACCAATATCTCTTTCAGTTGAATTTGTAACAATCATTGCACCAGTTGAGACCCACTGTAAATTCAGCTTGATGATGATAAAGTTTATCTACAGAGCATCCCTACACATCAGAAGAATTTGAACAGGTAACTTTGAACAGGTAACTTTGATTAAACTTGACTTTTTACAAACTAAAAATTATTAAAATTCTTTATTCCTAATGATTCAAATCTTAAAAAATAAATAAATTCTTTTTTCAGGTTGTTGTCATCATTGGCCCACTTGCCAAGATTAAAAAGGTGTCTTTACTCTTTTCCTCTGACCAACAATCTCAAATATGGTGTCCAAACTTTTCAACATTAAGAGATACCTGAATTCTCACCCTAACAAGTCATCAAACAGCATGAAGACTAAAGTGTTCTGCAAAACTATAAAGTCAAAGTTGGAAATTCCCAGTTTGTGTGACCAAAGACAAGCTCTAAGCTAATGAAACAATTTTCCACCCATTTTACAGAGGAATCATACTTGCCCAATATTAAAATGCAGCTTACAAGGAAATGATTGAACTGATGATCAATGAGAATAAAGTTGGGTCAGTCCAAGAGTTGAATCAAAGAATTCTTGTTGAGAACGATTACAGCATTTTACAGCTTAAGTAATTAGAAGTAAAAAAATAATTAAGAAAAGTGTGCCAGAAAATACCTTTGTATTCAGGTAAAAAAAAAGAAACTTGATTTTTAAACAATTTGTAAAGAAAAATTTTCAAGTGTGAATTGTGAAAGTTCGAACTACCAAGTTATTAAACTTTAGCGAAATTTTCTGCTCTCTTTTTTTTTGTTGATTTAAATTTTGACAAATTATATCAAGAATTAGAATCAACTCATTTTTCAGTCATCATCTGCTAGCTCTGAGCAAGTTTTTCTTTAGAAGAAGTGCGATTGTTATGAACAAAAAAACAAAACTTGATGACAAAAATGTCCATATGCTAGTCTACTGGTGAAGGTGAAGAGGAAAAAATTGAATTCTTACTGGAAGGCTCAACCAAATTTCATTTTGCCAAGGAAGCGGGTACAGAAAAAAAAAGAATAAGTTAGATTTTTGTCCTCAAGTACTATCACTTGGGGTTTTTTGTGTCGTCTTGGGTTTTTTTTAAGCACCAGAGATTTGTATTTAACGCATTGACATTGATTAATTTTGTTTTAAATTTGTAAAATTAAAAAGAATAAAAATTTATTTTTATAAATTTTTTGTTAAAACTTGTACAATTTTTTTTTAATTTTTTTCTTAAATTTGTACAATTTTTTTTTGATAAAACTTTTCGTTACAATTTTTGCTAATTTTTTTACTATAAGAAAATTTAATGGTCATATCAAGGAGCACCTCTACATAGTGATCAGCATTTAATTAGTTCCCAATCCCAACTAACAATTTCCAACAAACAACGTCTATGTGCTCAAGCAGGATTCAAACTCATAACCCTTGCATTACAAGTATAACACACTAACCATTGCATAATGGCTCCTTGAAAGTTGAAAAATAATCCCTCTTAAGTTGAAATAAGATTTTAGCCAAAAAAAAATTCTTCAAATTTTTGATTCTTCGAATGATATTAAAGTTAATTTGATAAAATTAATGATATAAAATAAACAAAATTTAAAAAGACCAAATTTGAATTTGACCAAAACTTGAATTTAAAGTTTGACACAAGTTCTAATTTGACAAATTTTGACCATTTTGAACTTAATTTTCAAAATTTAGAAAAATCAAAATTTGAACTATTTTAAATGAGTTCAACCAAACTTAACATATAGCAACAAATCATATTATTTAGTTATAATTTTCCGTTAATATATAATCCTTTTAACTTTACAAAGTGAAATTATTGAAATTAAGCTATAAGTGAATTTATAAATCAAAATCTCACTTAATAAAATTATAAATTTAAAACAAAGACCATACTTTACCACTTGACATTAATTTTTTATCCAATGTCTGCTCTAGCAAAGCAAAACTGACATTGTGCAATGAACTTAACAAGCTAACAGCCTTCGCTCGAACTTTCATTGAGCTGTCATTTACCATACTACAGATTTTAATAAAAGCATCATCCATTAGTGGAATACCATCAGGTTGAC
This sequence comes from Hydra vulgaris, assembly GCF_038396675.1. NCBI lineage: Eukaryota > Metazoa > Cnidaria > Hydrozoa > Anthoathecata > Hydridae > Hydra > Hydra vulgaris. The sequence continues at coordinate 66,862,271 of NC_088920.1, read as the reverse complement.
ACACTGAAGAAATCAGTCTAAATATAAAATTGGTGTTTATTTTATATATGTTCTGCTTACTGCTTTCTGAATATAAAAAATCTTTAAAAGTTTCAATATAAATCATTCAATATTTTAACTTGTTATAAATTATTTTAATTAACTAAAAATTTAAGTACATTTTTATTAGTTATTACACATTATTATAAATTAAATAATTATTTTTATAGTTTTGCAATTTCACTAACGTCTAACAAATAATTAGTTTATACAAATAATTATAACTTGTACAACTTATTACAATAGATCATAGAAAAATATTATTAATTAAAAATAAAAACTATTACACAAAAACTCACTATGACCAAAAAACTGATAATTTTTTAAAATATATTTGATAAAATATTTTAAATTAAAAAAAAAAATTGTTGTTTAACCCCAAATACATAACTCAAAAAAAAAGTTTGACAAGGTAAAGTTTGTGCAGAAAAATAATCTGAGCACAGTACAACCAGGGAAATAATTTACTTGGTTGAGAAGTAAAGTTTAATTTTTTTTTATTCAAAATCAAATAATATAATGATTTTTTTTTGTTACTGTTTTCAATAAAATTGTCAATAAAAATTTGCTAAAAAAGCAACTTTTTATTCAACATATTTTCTTTTAAACTTTAATTTGATAAGATTCATATTTTCAAAAATATTTAATCTGTTTATTTGAGTCAAAGTTGATATTTCTGTTCTAAAGGAACCTCAAGTATATGTTCTAAAAGAACTATACACTTTAAAGGAACCTCAAGAACTCATTTATGAGTTCAATCCCTACCACGTCCCTGGTAGTACGGCACTTAATTTGTTTCTCTGTGTAGTGGCCTTGTTTGTAAAGGCTCGAGTTTTTCGAGTTGAGATAATTTATAAATTTTAAATGCTAATTTGGTTATTGGCTTTTGAACAAGTTGATCCTAATCTACCTCATCAGTCACATAAGTATTGCAGTTTGTTTCTGTTAAATCAGAGTAAACACAAGCAGTTTGTTGCTGTTTAATCTTAAAGCAAGCAGAAAATTTTTGTTTAGGTGAAAGAATGGAATAGAAAATTAATATCAACTAAGGAATACAAAAATTTTTGTAATAAAAGAACTTTTAATTATTGGACCAACAGAATATTAAATTTTTTTTTGTTTAATAATAAATATCGGTCCTAAGGGGTTAAAAGAAAAACAAGGCTGAATATTTCAAACATTGCCAGTATAACTTAGTTTTAATAGCTCCTATATGAATTTAAAGCCTTTAATTATTATTATTAATAATAATTATTCATAATTTAAAGTAACTTGAAAAATTATTTTTCAAAATATTTATGGTTGTAACAACAACTAAAGCAGCACCCTCAACTAGAGGTCTGGGGACTATATTTCAACTAGAGGTTTGGGGACTATATTTGGGGGACTGAATTAACATAAAAAATAAAAAAATAAAAAAAGTAAACTGAATGTGTTTTTAAATGACAATGATTAGCAACTCTAGGCAAATCTAAATTAAAAATTTTTTAATTGCTTCGACCTATTCTAGAACCTTGAAAATGAACTTTTGAGAACTTATTTTTGACCTTCTAAAACTTATTAAAAAAAAAAACTCCCTGTAGGTTACAATTAAATAAACTAAAAATATAATTTTATAAACACAAAAAAATTTAATGATTTGGAAATAAAAATTTAGAACATCAAAAAAAGCTAACAATATTTTCAGTTTTCAGGCCTTTAAATTATCTTTAACTAACTTTTCTTCCACTTTTTTTAGTTCTTTAAATGAATTTTAATTAACTTTAAGGCCTGTAAATTATTTTAAAATAACTTTTTAATTAAATTTTTTTTAAACCATTTTTATAATTAACATAAGGTAAACAACACTATTAACAAATATATTTGCAAAGCAAACCTCTCAGGCTGGGTATGACTGAAAACCCATATCAACATTATTGCAGCTTGTCGAACATCCTCATAGTCATCAGAAAGTGCAACACATGCTTTTTCATATAAAATAAAATCTAATATGTGTCCACGCTGATGTAGAGTTAACTAATCAAAAAATACAAATGTGTAGACATTACTTGAATAATAACAAACCAAACATCAAAATAAGCTAAAAAGTGTTTATTTAGTAAAAGTAAATAATTCATGAGAAAAAATTTAACCCAAATCTAACACAAAACATAAATCTAATACAAAAGCAAATTTAAAAAAAAAATTTAATTAAACTAATTATCAAATTGAATTGAATTATTTTTATTCGTT
>NC_088920.1:66707500-66855000 GCF_038396675.1 Hydra vulgaris | reverse complement strand
TATATATATATATATATATATATATATATATATATATATATATATATATATATATATATATATATAATATATATGTTACTGTTACCCGCAGAACCAGGAATTAGCTAAATGCTAATGTTTATAGTATAAATTAATATTGCAACTCTAAGTTTCATGTGTTATCACAATCATCAGGCAAGTAGTAAAAGTTTAATTTTGCTACTTGCCAGATGATTGTGATAACACATGAAACTGATTTTACTACTTGCCTGATGATTGTGATAACACATGAAACTCAGAGTTGCAATATTAAATTATACTATAAACATTAGCATTTAGCTAATTTCTGGTACTGCGGGTAACAGTAATATATATACTATATAGCTCTAGTTTATCTATTGAGCACTCTTTCAAGTATACAATATTATACATGATAATATAAAGATATTTTCTTTATTCATATATATACACTTATATATATATATATATATATATATATATATATATATATATATATATATATATATATATATATATATATATATATATATATATATATATATATATATATATATATATATATATATATATAGTTCTATAAATTGTTGCATTTGGGAGTACGGAAGGTAAAAAATGATTCTTTGCCAACAAATACGTCACTTTTAATTACTTTTGATTTTCATCCAACATTTCCGTGTTGTCAGAAAGTTAAAACCATTAATTCAATTACAAATTAATCGTTTTTTAAAAAACCGCAAAAACGCAAATTTAATTGACCAGAATGTTTTGAAAAATATAAACAATGTTTTTATTTTTATTTTTTTTAATAAAATGTTTTTATTTTTATTTTACTGTAAATCATGCATGGAGTGCTGCTACATCTTAAAGCCTGACTTGCAAGGGAATGCTGCTACATCGACTGAGGGTTTGGTTGGAGGAGGCAGTCTATCATATAAAAAAAAAAAAAAATTCCGGTCTTGCATTTTAATTTTTTTTTTGTGTCAACAAAATACGAAAAAACTTTCTGACAACCAGTTAGGAGTTTTATATATATATATATATATATATATATATATATATATATATATATATATATATATATATATATATATATAGATCTATAGTTTGTTGTCTTTGAGAAGAGCGGAAGGAAAAAAGTGATTCTTACGCCAAGACATACGTCACTTTTAATTACTTTTGGCTTTCGTCCAACATTTGCGTGTTGGACGAAAGTAAAAACCATTAATTTAATTACAAATAAATCATTTTTTTAAAAAAACGCAAAAACGCAAATTTAATTGACCAGAATGTTTTAAAAACATTCTGAATGTCTTTAACAATATAAACAATGTTTTCATTTTTGTTTATTTTAAAAAAATGTTTTTATTTTTGATTTTTTTTAATAAAATGTTTTTATTTTTATTTTTTTTTACTGCAAATCATGCGCGGAGTGTTGCTACATCGACTATCTTATAGCCTGACTCGCAAGAGAGTGCTGCTACATTGACTGAAAAATAGCCTGACCCGCAAGGGAGTGGTGCTACATCTACTATCTTTTACCCGCAAGGGAGTGTTGCTACATCGACTGAGGGTTTGGTTGGGGCAGGCAGTCTATCAATTATTAAAAAAAAATAATTCCGTTCCTGCAATTTAATTTTTACTTAATACTAACTACATAAATTAAATTCAACCTTGGTTCGATTCAATTTTGGTTAAATACTTTACCTAAAACATACTTTACTTTTAAAAGTCAAACTTTACCTTCTTTATGTAGGCACTCTAAAATATCTTCAACAATTTGCATTTTATTTGATCCAATAATCCCACACAAAATTGCCATTAATTCAATAACTTTAGCACGAAGCATATGGTCAGGTTCTCGTTTAACTAACTCCTTAAAAAGTCTCATTAATTGTTCACATTCATCTGCAGTTATCCCTGTCAAGCGCAATGACTTAGAAAAATTTAAAAGAGTACAGTATTTATCTTTATCACTTTTTGATTCATAAATATCTAATGAAAGCTTCTGTGATAAAGTTTGGTGCTTTATACGCAACTTTAATGGTGGAGGTGTAGAACGATGTGTAGATTCTATAACAATTGAACCTTCTGTATTATCTGGTAGTAATCGTTTTGTACCCATTTATGTGATCCTTAATTTTTTTCTACATTTAAATATATAAATATATATACAAATACATAATTTATATATATATATATATATATATATATATATATATATATATATATATATATATATATACACACATATATATATATATACATATATATATATATATATATATATACATATACATATATATATACATACATATATATATATACATACATATATAGATATATATATATATATATATATATATACATATATACATATATATATATATATATATATATATATATATATATATATATATATATATATGTATATATATATATATATATATATATATATATATATATATATATATATATATATATATATATATATATGTCAGGGGCTATTCTAGATTGTTTTCGACAGCATCAACTGTTTGGGCGCGGCCTAAATTAAAAGTTGAGGACTTTAATTTTTTTTTAATTTTTTAACAATATTGTTTTATCTGCGATAAACTCCGATTTTCAGGAATATTTCTGCTAAATTTCTCAGGTACATACCGCGGCCCAAATTATTTTTTCTAGAATAACCTCTGTATGTGTGTATATATATATATATATATATATATATATATATATATATATATATAATATATATATATAAATTATGTTAGTGTTAGTTCAAAAAATAGAGTGCTCAATGTTCTTAAAGAACAGAGCAATAATAAATTAGTAAAAACACTGAAGTTAAATAATAAAAAAGTTTCAAAAACAATTCCTTTATGGATTAAAAAATTTTGAAATTTGTATAAAAAAAAAACTTATATTAAAGTAGCGAATTTAAAAATATTCTAAGGTATCTCTTAAGACCATTGAACATTTAACAGGTCCTTAATAACATCAACAAAAAAAAACTTCTAAAAATTTTGATTAATTCTAATGGTAAGCAAAAGTATACTTTTATATGTTAAAGATATTATATGGATTTATATTTATAAAGCCATATAATGCGCAATAAATATTAATAATTGTTATATTTATAATGAATTTTAAGTCAACTTTATATAATGAACTTTTATATTAGTTTTAAATTTTTTTATTTTTCTTATTAGCCTTTGTTTCTATGATTATTAAGGAAATTTTTTTTTATATACTTAGAAATGAACAAAAGCAATTGTGTTAAAACTTATATTTAAGTATAAAATATTTTAAAAACAAATAATGATGATTATATTATCATTAACACCATCATATTTTTGCAAATAAATATTAAAAAGAACATTCAGATATGATTTTTTATTCTGATAAGATTTTTTATTATTTTTTTAAATCTGATACATATGTATAGAAAAAAAAACACCAAATATTGCAATTGTACAAATAATTTAACATTATTATATTGGACTATTCATGTTTTCTTTCAAAGTTTATGTTTTTAATTAACAGTCCACTCAAAATAAGAAAATGACAACTATGAAGAACTCCAGATGATAAACTGGTTGATGGATAGGTATTCCAACACATTTCAATCAGCCCAAGAATTAACAATTTAAATGCAGGAGTTGATTTAATGCTCCATAACAAAAAAGGCAATGTATGAAAGTACCAAACATAAAATTGGTAATGTAGAGAACGTGCAAAACACATACCAACAAAATTTGAAGAAAACAAAACGAAAACAACTTCATTGCTTGATAATATTCTTCCTTTATAACTTTTTGAGAGCATTGATAACCAGCTATTATTTGGTTTAGGCCATTTTTTTAGAATGAATAACATAAGCACTAATATGTGTAAAAATAACAATATGAAGTGAAACCAACGTGATAAAAATATATTTTCAGGTAAAAATCTCCAGTTGACTGTCCAAATAAAAAAAAACTGCCGCCCTATATCAAAAGATCTTAGAACATAACTTGAGGCATTTTCTTTAAGAAATGGTAAGCCTAAAATAACTTGAACAAAAGCACATATACTTATATTTTTAATACTTCCTTTAATTCCATGTCTAACAAGTAATAAAACAAAAAGCCCAGGAGCAAAAAGCAGAATGTTCATTTTAATGCTAACACCGAAAGAATAAAACAAGCATCCTAAAGACCAAAAATCATTTAAGTATAATACAACACTGAAGTATAAAAAGATCATAGCCAATGGATCATTAAACAGTCGTAGTACATATATTGAATGAATTCGATATGACGCACAACAAATAAAAAATGCAACATAAGGTGGTATACTCTTTGTTTTTTGATAAATATAAAACACTAGAACTAATGTCAATAGATAAAATGCTGTAAATATATACTGTGCTAATCGAATATTTTGACCTTGACTTGTTATGAAATAAAGAAATGAGTAGACGTAAACAAAGCCAGCTGGGTAAACCAACGGACCAGTCCCTCCCTCAAGCTTTGAGTAATCATAAGTTCCGTTCAAAAATCCTTCTACTTCTTTCATATATGCTTCCCAGTCAATTTCTGTGTAATTAATTTTCCAAATGACAAAGATATTCACAGGAATTTCAGCAAAAAATAGCAATAAGGCAGTTACCCAAAGATAGTTGGGATTATAAAGCACATTTTCAGCAAGTTTTAAAATTTTTTGCACATTTATGTAAGTCAAGCAAGCCGTCAATATGCTCCCTTGCTTTTTAATTGGTGCCATTTTGTTCTAAAATAGTAATTTAAATATAATTAAAACAAGCATTTTGATTTTTTCTACCCGGCCGGGGTTTAATAATCCGGGCCCGGATATAATTTGGGCCCGGATATAATTGGATGTACTAAGTGGCAGATCTGTAAATATATATATTTTTAGGTAGCAATTTTTAGGCGTGATAATAAAATATAGGAAAAACATTTGCTTAAAAGTATAATCTTTTTTGTACTAAAAGGTAGAAAATAAACTTTTTATTTTAAATTTAATAGTTCAGTATATTAAAGATTGACAGATCTGCAGAGGATTTATATAGAAACATACCTGTCCATCTTTAGTTTACTGAACTATTTAATCTAAATTAAAAAGTTTGTTTTCTACTTTTTAGTACAAAAAAGATTATATTTTTGAGCAAATGTTTTTGCTAGATTTTATTTTCTACTTTTTAGTCTTTACGAAAAGTTACGATGTATGAATATTAAACAAAAACTTTTTTTAAATAAAAAGTATTTTTAAAAGATTTCAAAAAAAGTACAAACCACAAGCAATCTTAGCAATTTTAAAAATAAAAAGATAATAAAAAAAATTACATAATACAAAATAGGTGTCACTTCAATGACTAATTTTTAACTATATGAGTGACACCTAACCTAATATTGTAAAATTATAAAAATTTGTAATTTTCAATTTTTGTTTAAATAAATGGATATAAAAGAATAACAAACCCACAAGCAATATTAGTCACTTTTAAGAATAAAAAGGACTTCAATATCAAAGAGAAAAAAGTTATATATTTTTATTTAAATTACAAACCCACAAGCAATGTAAACCGATTTTTAAAAATGAAAAGATTTGTTCCAAGATTAGGTTTCTTTCCAAACAAACTCGTATTAGAATTCGCAAGAATGACAGCACATTAACAGGTGAACCTGGTGAAATACTAAACTCCCTGGGTTCATATTAGAAAAACATTTACACAAAAACTAATTTATGCAAAGACATCCAAAACAGTCTTGTCACACATCACTTAATGTTTAAGTGATGATGAAAACCGAATTTTAAACACCCGCCTCACCGGCGCGGAACTAAAAGACAAACTTTTAATTTAAGTAGAAGCCCTTTTTAAATTTGAAAACGGAAAATCTTCGCGCTATGACGGACTTCCAGCTGAGTTTTAGAAAACTTTTTGGCATATTTTAGAAAAAGATTTTGAAGAACTTGCTCTCGAAATATTTTTTGTAGAGAAACAAACCAGCCATTCTATGAAAAAATCAGTAATTTCACTAATCCCAAAAAAGGAGACCTTACTAAATGCAAAAATTGGAGGCCCATATCCTTAATCGGCGCTGGTTACAAAATAATCACAAAAGCGCTGGCCCTAAGACTTGCAAAAGTACTGGGGAAAATTATAGAACCAAATGAAACTTGCGGAATCCCAGGTAGAACAATATTCTCCAATTTACATTTAGCCCGTCATCTTATAGATTATGCAGAATTTAAAAATCTACCTAGTTTCATTTTATCTATAGACCAAGAAAAGGCGTTTGACTAAGTCGATCGTGCGTTTCTACTGCAAATTCTCCAAAAATTCAATCTTGGAGAAACTTTTACATCTTTTGTTAACACCCTATATTCAGAAGTTTCAATTCCAGGAATACCGATACCCCTTAAATTACAGCAGTACGCAAACTATTCGAACTTTTTTGCCAGGGACGTAAAATCTTTCCACTATTTTTTCGAAAAAATAAAACTGTTTGAAAAAGCAAGTGGTTCAATGATCAATGCGTCAAGAACCAAAGGTCTTTCTCTTGGAGGTTTTGATCCTTAAATGTACCCAGAATTAGACAACATAGAGTGAAACAATAACACCAGTTTCAAATATTGGGTGTTACTTTTTACTCCAGAATGAGTAATACTACCGACTTCAACGGGCTAGTAACTCAAAACAGTAGAGAAAAAACTCAAGTTTCTAGAACTACGTACTTTGTCACTTAGGGGAAAGACTATGTTGATAAATACGCTAACAATATCAAAAATGTGGTTTCTTGCAAACGTGCTGCCTGTTCCCGAATGGGTAATAGATCGTCTGCACAGAGCCATTTTCGAAAATCTGTGGCAAAAGAACAACTTCAATCCGGTCAAGAGAGAGAGAGATACTTTTCTTACCCGTCAAAAGCAGGGGTCTCGGAATTTTATTACCGAAGGAGCAAAGTCTTGCACTTCGCCTCAAAACACTCTTTCAATTGAAAGAATGCGAAGAGGATATAGTTCACAATTACTACTACTTTTCAAAGTATTAGTTGGCAAGTTTACTTATAAAATTTACGAACCAAAACCAAAGCTGAAACTTTTTAAGGTAGAACAATTTTCAAAAACACTGGGACAACAAAACCTCTTAGTACTACAAAACAACAATTGAAATATTAGGCAATAAAGGGTCTTTGTTTAACATTCCCCTAAAATAAACAAAAAATTTTTACTTAGAAGTGGCAAAAAATAAAAATACAGTCGCGCCAGCAGAACTCGTCTGGAACGGTTCAACAAAAACAACCCACGCATTTACCTCCCACGCATGCGGACCAACACAAAATATCCTCTATCGATTGTTACACAACAATCTACCTTCTGCGGCCTGGCTAGCCAAAAGCACAAGGCAACAGATTGTTAAAAGTAACAAATGCAAAACTTGTGGTAAATTCGAGGATAACATTGCCTACTGTCCTCTTTCAGTTGAAATATGGGAGTATTTTAAATATGCATATAAATCCTTGACATTTTAAAGCAATTTTTCTCCAATAAATTTGATTTTCTTGATTGAAACAGTGAATTTATAGGAGAAAAACTCTACTTCGCAGCTGCTGTTGACACTCTCTCAAACCATCATGAGTACAATATGGAACAGTAGATTCCACCACATGTTTGGTAACATAAAAATTGACCCAGTGATCAGGGTAATAATCGGGAACATCAGAAATATTATTACTTTAAAGTATAATTATGATATCCGTAGAAACACTGTGGACATTTTCTGTCAACTTTTTTGTATTAATAATGTATTTTGCCAAGTAGAAAACAGGAAACTAAAACTAAACATATGAGCTTAATCAATACACTGGCTCACAATTCAGAACTGAATGTTTAGTAAAGACCTCCTGTTCTTTGCAAAGCTTTTTTTACAATAAAATAATTGTTATTTATGATTAGACAACCACTGCCAGCCATTATTTTATGATATTTTCAACATATAAGTGTTATATATAGCGATTATAAAGTGGCGTTTGTGTGAAGGTTCTGTAATTTTTATTTATATTTTTTTTTAAATTCTTTCTTACAAAACACTCTTAACTAATATTGAACATTATCTTTAAATATATTAATTTTTTAAACCATACCTAATTCTCAACATCTTTCCGTACAATGGCTAAACAATAAAAAAACGAAAAATATAAAAAAAATTTAAAACCAAAAAACACAAAAATATATACAACCAAAAAACAAAAAAAATATAAAATCAAAAATTAAAAAAAAAATGTATATAAATAAATAAAAAATTAAAAACTATAAATGCATATATATATATATATATATATATATATATATATATATATATATATATATATAGAGATATATCTATATATATATAACATTTGTAAACATTTATATTGTTAAAGATTTATATCCAAAACCACCAAACTCCAAACGGAGATAATGTAATTTTATAAAATTGTAAATAATTGTTTTATAAAAAAAAAAAAAAAAATGCTTCATGAAAGTTTGCCTTTTATTTTCGATATTCGGACTTGAATCAACTATTAAAAAAAAAAAAATTGGCTTTCCTGATGGATTCGTTTGAGCTCTTATGTTAGTGCATTTTTTTTATTTTTTAAAAAGAAAAGTTTAAAAAAAAAAAGAAAAGATTGTAAAAATTAAAAAGTAAAACTTTTATTATGCGAGGTTCAAACACTGATCTCTATAATAACTTATTATAACTTGTTAATAGAGAGATCAGTGGGTTTTAACCATAATATTCCAATAATAAAAATTCTTTAAAATATACTGTAAACAATTTGTTACAATCTAACAATTTGTTACAGTCTGACATCTACAATAGTAGATGTCAACAGTCTTATTTACAGCAGTAGATGTCAGACTGTAACAGCTTTTCACAGTTTTTAAATTTGTCAAAAAGGGTTTTGAAAGCATTTAAATTTTTCGCATCCGCAACATCTTGTGGTAAACGGTTCCATTTGTTCACTATTCTATTTATAAATAGTTATGTCGACCTTTTTTTTTTTTTTTTCGCTTTGTTGTCAACATATTCTTTTATTGTGCTCTCTTGTAATTGAATTTTCTATAAATATAGGGAATTGTACCAATTAATTACATCTAAGTTATTCATAAACCTGTATAGTTCCACAATAACACCCCTCGACCTTCTGTTTTTTCATGTCGAAAGATAAATTTTATTTAATCTATTTTCGTATCGTAAACCTTTTAAACTGTGGATACGAGTTGCTCTTAGTTGACTTGTTCAATCATATTGATATATTTTTGTAAATGTGGATTCTATAATGGTGCTTATATTCAAGATGAGGTCTGACTAATGAAGAAAATAGTAATTTTATATTTCTTTTATCTAAATATTTAAAAGAGTGTGTATTAGACCTAATTTTTGGTTAGTTTTATTGACTGTATAGTTAATATGGTTTTAGTTTAAAAAAAAAATTATATAACTCATAATAATGAGTTTCAAAAAAATAAAAACGCTAAAATATGTGTAATGACAACACGAATCGAACGATTTAAAGAAATTATTATTTTAATTTCAAGTTTCAAAAAATTCAAGTTTTTAAAAAAATTGTTTTTATCCGGAATTAAGGTACTGTGAACCCAATTCCGGATAGATACAAAAAACACACACACACATAAACTCATTAAATTATTTAACGAAACTCTTATAAATATCTTACTTAAATGTAATTATTTTAATTTATATCATGGCAAAAAATATTATTTTGGCATTTCATGCGTATAAATTTCATAGTAGGATGATAATCAATCGCACAAGTGACGCAAATCTAGTTAGCACACTGTTTACATGTAAGTCATTGAGCATCTGTGCTATTAATCTAATCAACACCACAAGAATAACATGAACTAACAGGCTCATCTATTAGATTAGTATTTTCTGAGTCTTGAACCATTTTTTTTTAATGCTTGTTTTAGATTGCTGTCTTGAACCTTTTTTTTTTTGAGGGGAATTTTTCTCATTTTGAGACCCAGTAGCGTCTTAAAAGATAGTTTATTAAATAGTTATGACGTTTATTAAAAAAAAGTTTGTCTAGTTTTTGTTTTTTGATTCTTGTTCGGCTAAGTCAAAAGCTGTAGCATTGGCTGAGGTCATAATTTGGTTTAATTCTTTCTCTTTTCTTAAGGTGTAAGTTTAAATAATTTTTTTCGTTAAGTTCCTTACACATGGCAGGAACTTGTCCATGTGTTAACGGCTGAAATTTATTTCTAGTTTAAACATTTTCTACTGTTTGTTTCCATTCGCTTTTAACTGTTTTAAAGAAATTTACGTCTAAAGACTGTAAAAATGGATCGTATGAGCAGACAAGCGCCAAAGTATGGGGAAGTTTGTGTACCTAGAGTCGGATTTTTCAGTGGCGGCGTTAAGCGTCGGCGACTGCCGACGGCCTCGCGCTTAAAGGGGTCTTCAAGAGTGACGCCGCTTGAAGGGGCTGAATCGTTATCATTATCTATTAGCAGCTTATAGTGAAAATTTCGGCCTTCAAAATAAACTCTAAGGTAAAGAAGGTGGTTTTAGACAATTTCTATATAATTGAATTTTTCCTGAATATTATATTTTAATGTTCAGTATATAGATAGCTTTAAATTTGAAACACTCACAAAACACTGGTTTCGATTTAAAATATATCTAATAGGATAAGGAAGATACAGATTTTGTGCGACAAATTTATTTCAGATAATAGTTCTAAATTGAGTTGAAAAACGTGATGTCCTGCAGGTATTTCTTTGTAACTTTCTTGGATACTTGCTGTCTGTTAATATGAACAACCTAGAAAATAATAAATAAACTTAAAAAGACAAGTTGTTTTGTAAAATAATTAAATAATCCAAGCATTTAAATTACAAGTATTTGAAATTAATAGTTTAGTTAATTAAATAAAATGATATGAAAACACTTTTGGCAGTTTTACAGACATTTTTGTATAGCATGCGAATACATTGGTAGGGAGTAATGGGTTGTTCGGTTGAAATTGTTTGGTGCAATTGACTTCCTATTTTTGTTATTTAAAATAAGCATGATATGTGCTTGCGTTCTAAAATGCCTAATTTTTCGAAAACGACCCTCTTCCCCTAACAATTTACACGCTACAGGTCTGTGTAATAAAGAGTGTCCTGAAGTCTATCCTCGTTATGTGTCTTTCCAATAAAGTTTTGGATCAGCTTGATGTGACGTTCTGCCCGATCATTTACCACTGCAAACTGGTTTGCACAAGCAGAGAACTTGATAAATGACTTAGGGGCTCTCTCCTTTTCGCAAGCCGCAATACCTTTCTCTCTCCTCAGCAATAGCTCTTCCTTAGTGATTTCTAGGAGAAAAAAGAGAAGACAACTTTGCGTAATGACAAAATCATCAAAAGATGACATTGGTACAATAACTGGCTGGATTCCAGGTTTCTCAAGCACATTATTTTCGTTTTCTGGAACGGCAAAATACAGAAATTTGTTAGTTCTTAGTTCTTAGTTCTTAGTTGTTAGTTCAGGGATGTTGCTCTTAACGTCAGCATCTAGATCCCTGTTAGCAAGAGACAAAACCACAAGCTGTAGAGCTAGACACCAAGTGTGTCGTTGAAGGCTTTTGTTTATAACTTTCCCAATCTCTGCATAGGCTTTGTAATCATCTGATATCTGGAGCTGGTAAGCTATCTTAAAAGCTCTTAGGTTATTTGAAGGAGCCTTAGGACTTTTCAGAGAGAAGAGACCATGGGAAAGCACAATGTAATTTATTTTCCCATGTCTCAGGGTGAGCTCTCTGCTGCTTAAAGAAGAAATTAGGTATATCTGCACCCAGGAAGTAAGCCAGTAGCTGGCAAAGATACTTGCAGTCTTCTCTTTGAAAAGTGTTCTTCTGAAGTGCTGAGGTGCAAAATTCTTTAGTTTCAACTGCAAGTTGGTGCAAAAGAGTACTTGGTCTAAATGCATCCTGAGACCATTCAAATACGACAATTCTTTTAAGTTTATTTACTTCTCTATGTATTTGCGGCCATAGCTTCTAAAGTAAAACATATAGGTGTTTGCTTGGACTTTTTGGTGTATCAATAACAAGTTCCATGACATAAGACACATGTCTCTCATATATGTGATGCCTGCACATTAGCCAGAGAACAGGCCTCCCAAAGGCATAAACAATAAAATTTCTTATACCTCCATAGTTCTTTCTAATGCTGCTAGCTGTGGTGTCAGCACACACCCCAATAATTTGATCTGATAGCTCATAGTCCTTGACGATACTTTGAAAGTCTACAGCCTGGTCGCTTCCCTTGGAGTTTTTTATTTTTAAAATACCAAGCAGAAAATTTAAAGGGTCAGATTCAGGAGAAAAAATGCTCATAGCTATCTTTTCATGACTTGTGGAAATTGCTTCTTCACATTGGTGTACTGTCTTACAACTTTAGTGTCAAAGTGAATCACTAGCTTTAGGCCTCTTATTTTGTCCATGTTCTGCTTTTGGATGCTTGGATGATATGGGCTTCTGACTCTACTACACTGTGCGCTTTCCTGATCAGTGTTGATCTTGAGATCTTCTACTCCTCAATGTTACTACCTCAAGTTTTATAAAGAGATGTCAACAAACAGGTTCCTGGTCGAACACCAATACCATATCTTGTTATGATTGGAATCCAATTTTTTAGGAGTTCATCCATAATTAGCTGAAGACTAACTTTTACTTCCCCCTTTTTCTCCCTTCTTTTAGGTCTTTGTCGGAGATATAAAACCTTCTTCAGAGTTTGGAAGGCTATCACTATCTGTGTACCAGGAAACTTCAAACTCACTTTGTTCTAGTTCTTCTACCTTCCTTTTATTCTTTTCTACTTAATTTCTGAGCATTTCATCTTGTGAGCGCATTTTTTCCTTCATTATTCTTATTTTTGCTGAAACTAAACAAGCATTGTTTTTAAATGTGTTATCAATACCTGCCATCTTGACCATGCTTCCTTTGAGGCAGTGCTTTAGGAATTAAATGTTCTCTTTTCGAGCCTCTTTGTTTCTCATTGTATCACTCTTTACCAAGTTAAAGATGTTGGCCTTTGGGAATGAAAAGTTGCTTTCATTTAGAAAATTGTTTACTTTTTTGTAGTAGCTTTCATCTGGTAGACTTAGAGTCTTTTTAGGGATTGGTACTCATAGATCTTGTTGGTAATTTTGTTTAGGATTTGCTGCTCTGTGAGTATGAAATTGTTGTCGAATCCAGCTTTGCCCCATAAGTTTACTAGTTCTCTCAAAATTCAAACATCTCTAATTGTCTGTCGCCAATTCTCTTCACGCATTCTTTCTGCTAACTTGCTGTATTTCAGATTTTTTCAGACGCAAGGGCGCATCCAGCATTACAGTTTATCTTGGTAGAGCTAAAAAAATGTCAAATGGTTATGTTCAAATAAACAGATAAAATTCAGAAATTTCTCAGATGTTACCCAATTTCTTTTTCAATGTTGAGCCAG
This sequence comes from Hydra vulgaris, assembly GCF_038396675.1. NCBI lineage: Eukaryota > Metazoa > Cnidaria > Hydrozoa > Anthoathecata > Hydridae > Hydra > Hydra vulgaris. The sequence continues at coordinate 66,841,498 of NC_088920.1, read as the reverse complement.
AAAAACCTTTTGAGGATTTCTCCAGTTGTTGGAAGTCAATTTGGAACAAATTTCTGATGTGGAAAGCCTGAAAAATAAAACTATTCACGCTTTTTTGCAGCCTTTGTCAAATCTTCAGCTGGCTCTAATTTTGCATTGTGGCATTTTTTTTCCGAACCCATTGTCTGAAAATACAGCTAACAGTACAGTTTATAAATTTATATATATTTTATATACAGCACAGTTTTTAATTTATAGTATAACATATAGCTTACAGTACAGTAGTTTGTTTCGTAACAATTAAAAAATACTTATTTTGCCAAGCAAAAAAAAAATTTTAATAGTATTATTTAATGGTATTAATGAAGAATATTAATGAAATTAATACTTTTCATTAATATTTAAATAGTATTAATGAAAAGCAAGTTGCTCAAAATTATTTGAGCCACGATATTCAAAATGAATTAATTGCATTGATGTCTGAAAAAGTTATTGATGAAGTTATACACAGAGTTAAACAAGCAAAATACTATGCTTTTTTGCTCGATTGCACCAAAGATGCAAGTCATAATGAACAAATAAACAATAATATTAAGATTTTGCAATTCCTCAAATGGAATTGCAAAATCTTAATATTATTGACATTTTCGGCAATAAAACCAACTATTTTGTTGGTTTTGTTGCCGTTACGGAAATTACAAAAGAGTATTTAGCAAACTCCATATCACAAGAACTAGAGAGAAATGGTCTGGATATACAAAATTGTCGAGGATAGGGATTTGATAATGGCGTCAATATGGTAGGCATTAATAAAGGTGTCAGAACAAGAATACTTAACATTAATCCAAGAGCATTCTTCACACCGTGCAGATGTCATTGCTGGAATTTACTTTTAATAGATGCAGCTAATTCTTCTACAACAGCTAAGACATTTTTTGGCTTTATTAATAAAATCTATGTACTCTTTTTGAAGTCAAGCAAGGGTTGGGAACTTACAAAAACTAAATTAAAACTAACACTAAAACCTCTTTCAGAGATACGGTGGGAGAGTAGAATAGGACCAGTAAAAGTTATACTGTTACAATTTGATAATGTTATTGAATGTGTAAATAATTTGAAAAATAAAAAGGACGATTCGGAAACTCTAAGCGACTGCAAAGTAGATTTGAACGAAATGTTAACTTTCGAGCTTATTGTTGCTATACACGTGTAGTATGAGATTTTATTACGTGTAAAAAATATAAGTAAACTATGGCGATCGATTCCAGTAAATTTAAAAGTCGCTGTTGATATTTTACGTTCATTTTGTACTTGGATTCAAGAACTCTGTGGTACTGGATTTGAGAAAAGCGTTGCAGATGCTCGATTGTTTGTGGAAAAAAGCGCTTACGAAATTGAGTCACAATTTAAAGAAAAAAGAATAGCACGAAAAAAACAAATGATCGATTATGAACACAGGATGAACCTATGCAATCTGCTGAAACACAGTACAAAGTAAATTTTTTCAACACAATGATAGACGTAGTCGTAGTCGACACTGAATGTTGATTCATTGCGCCTAATGAATATTTTGACCGTTTTGTATATATTTACGATATCAATTAATTAAAATTTTTGCCAAGAGAGTACCTAAATTATTACAATCAACCATTGTAATAATTTAGGTACAATACTTCGGGAAGGTGAAAACAGCGACATCCTTTCAAACTTTATGAAAAACTGCAAACTTTAAAATCCATTTTAATAGAAAATAAAAATGATGCATAGCAACTTATACAGTACATTTTTGAAAATAATTTTGAAGAAATATTTCCAAATCTTTACATAACAATCAGAATCATGCTCACAATTCCAGTAAATACAGCTTCTGCTGAAAGACGCTTCTTAAAGTTAAACCTGGTTAAGCCCTACTTAAGAACCACAATGAGCCAAGAAAGACTATCTGCTTTATCCATTTTGTCCATTAAAGTTAAAATAGCAACGGGTGTTAGTTTTGACACCATTTTAAAAAGATTCAGCGAGGCTAAAAGCGGAAAAGTTTATCTTTTTTAATTTGTGTTTGTTCAAGTAATTATTCTTATTAATCATATCATAATTAACAATAAAACTTATTTGCTCCTCCTAAATTTTTCTAGTTAAATTTTTAAACTTATAATGAAACCTAATATTTAAATATTAACAACAAATAAGTGTGAAAACCTTTATCAAAATTAAGTTTAAAATAAATACGTTTAAAATAGTTAACAATAACAGCTCTGACTTGTATTTATAACTTTCAATAAAATATAGTGCTCAATAAAAACTCAAGCCAAATCAAGATTTGTTTCTATTAGTTTTTTGTTTTTTTTTACATCAAGGGGCCTCGCAAAGCTAATTTTGCCGACGTTTACGATTTGCCTAGCACCACCGCTGAATATGGTAGCCCCAAAACAACCAAGAGAAAAAAAACTCTTCGCCCATTAAATTCAACAATCTCTCTCGTTATCAAACAAATTATTTACGCACATATGACCCTAGATACAAGCAAACTATATGTCCCTAAGTACAAGAAAATATAGCCTCATTAATAATGTCCTCTATAAACGAACCCCGATTGAGAGGAAACTTATTAAACATTGCATTTAGGACTTAAGTAACAAGCAATATAATATACAAGAACTTATAGAAAAGCATTTCCTCAAGCATTGTAAAATAATGTAAGATACCAGCGCCAAAATTATATTATAATTTGTCGTAGCAACACTCTTTGAGAACCAAAATAGGATTAAAAAATAAATATTTTTATAGATAATTGCCTCACTGAGAAAGCATTACATAAAATTTGAGTTTTAAGTTATGCTTCTCGTACGATAAAATCATAGCTTTCAAATAAACTAGGGTAGCCCTAGGTACAAGAAGGCCCTAGGCACACAAAGTTCTCCTAATATTATTTTTGAACTTTTTTCAATTCTAAACTAATGAGGCATGACCATCAAGAAAGAGCAGTAAACTTCCTAATTTTTATAAGGAAAACAAACTTCCTTATGTTAAGGAAAATAAACTTCCTTTTGTTATATATAAAGAAAGCAAATTTCCTAAAGTTTATAATGGCCAACCTTAATAATCAATCAAATTAAAATTGAAAAAAAAAAAATTATTTCACTTATTAATCACTTTTTTTTCATAACTGAAAATTTATTTGCACAAATCAGTTTTAAAGGATTATTTTATAGTTAGGGTTAGGGTTAAGGTTAGTTATTAATGAAACAATTAAAAAAAAACAATTACACAAATTAGGGTTAGGGTCAATGTTAGTTATTAATGAAACAATCTCTTATTTTTAAATTTTTTCTTATTTTTAAAATTTTTCCTTTTTCAATTTAAATCTTCACTTTTTCTTGAAATTCTATTATATTACTTGCTTGGTTATTTAAGGATGTTCATTGTAAAAGAAGTAAAAAAAAAAAAAAAAAAAAAAAATTATATGTATGATAAGTATTTTATTATATTTGTATTGGGTTTATATTTTTGTTATATTTTGTCAACGACAAAAATGGGGCAAGACTATTGTCTTTTACTGCTCCAGTCATATATTTCACGGTAAAATGTTGTACAAACTTATATTAATCATGACGAATATATATAAAAAATATAGTTATTTTTTTATAGTATTACATTTATTATATTAATTATAAATATTTTATAATTTATATTTTTTTATTAATTATAAAATAACGAAAATAATTTTAACGAATTTTTGTTCCCTTGACAACTAGAAAATTTGTGCGCAAATATCAAAATATAATCACGGATCGTTTTTTTCAAAACGGACCAAAATTATCAAAAAAATTGTTACGGCCGGACCATAAATTTCAATGAATGTTTTGGTCTGGGATAAAAATTTTCCATACTCATCACAATTAATAATACGAAATGGCTTATTATTGAGATTGTGCTCAAGACAGATAGCGCCTACTTGATCAAACCAACCGTCAATTATTTTTGGATGTGTAACCACTGCTTTAATAGTCTGCATGCTACTATCTTTGCTTGCTCTAGTTTCAATTTCATTTTTTTTTATGAACCCACTGTACCATTTTTTAGTTAGTTTCCCATATTTGAATAAGTGAGTTAGTTCTGATTCTTTAGATAGTTTTCGACAGCAATCAAAGCAATCATTTCTCATCAAACCAAAAACCAAAACCAATATTGCTCATTAACTTTAAAAGATTGACAATAATTGCCTCGACATTTTGAGTAATTTTTCTTAGCGCACCGACTCCAACAGATTTGTATTTGCCATTTGCTCGGTCGTGAATAGCTGATTTTGATGTAAATGAGGTGGTGTAATTTCCCAAACCTTCCAGAAGATAACTTATATCAAACATTAGAAACAAGTGACATGTCAAAAAGTTATTTGTTATGAAAATACTTCGGTTTTTATGTTTTATTTCCCTACTATTTTTTGTAAATGTAGTGTTTTAAAATTATCTTTAAATAGTTTAATTGAATGCTTAAAAGATTTCACTAATTGCGAATCGAAAAATTCTCATTCAACAACTTTATGAAAAACTTTTATTTATTGAGGTAGCGAAAATAAATCTAAGTATAAAACTTTTTATAACAATGTTATGAAAAGTTTTTCGGAAAAGTTTATGAAAATTTTGTTTTTTGGTTGTCTTCTCCAATACGATAAATGTTTTTTAACTACGGTCTTTTTTTAACTAATGTCCTTAACTACGTCGAGCAGTGACTTTTTTTTATCCCGTATAAAACCAAATAACAGACAGGGTTTCGGTGAATACCAAAAATTATATTTTTGTGTGTGCTTATTAACCACATCAACCCATAAATCTTTACTGGCTTATCACAGAGCATCACGGAAGAGCATTTAACTAGGATGCTCACGCCTCATTCCTCACCAATGTTGCTTATTGAGTGTCGGACCTCTTGGTTCTGAGTCAGAAAACCTGTAACAGTTAGTAGAAAACCGTTTGACTTCTATTCAAACAATCTTTTAAACGAGACTCAACATGGCTTAATATAAAAAAGGTCATGTGTAACGAATCTACTGGAATCACTAGATTTAATAGCAAATAGCGTTTGGAAAAATATTCATTTATTGATATTATTTTTATAGAATTTGCAAAAGCTTTTGACGTTGTTTGACTTTTTTTTTTTTTTTTTTTTGTGCTTTATTACAAAATAATAAATATTTACAAATATTCTTACTATCTCTGCTTAATAAATACGCATATATTATTTACAATAAGTTTAACATTAGTTCATCTTGTATACATTTTTCTTTTTATACATATTTCAATAATACACGTTTATAATATAAAAAAAGAAAAAGATTAAAACTTTTTTACATAAATTTAACTTCATTCTATTTATAAAATATTCTTCAGAATATATGCAAATATTTTTAAATTATTCTTGTGATTCTATATATATATTTTTTTGTGTTTTTTAGTTTTATTTTTTTGTGTTTCATAATTTTTTATATTTTTGTATTTTTAATTTCATATTTTTTTGTGTTTTTTGTGTTTTTTTTGAGCCGTTGTGCGGAAAGAAATCGAGAATAAAGAAAAAGGTTGAAAATGAAGTTGGTAAAGATTAATTTAAGTATATTTAGTAAGGAAAAAAACGTTTTTAATACAAAAAAATTGACATAAAATGTTCGTGGTATTTCTACGGACATGATAATTATATTTTAAAGTAATGATATTCCAGCAGCTGCGAAGTAGGGTTTTTCTCCGATAAACTCGCTGTTTCAATCGAAAAAATTGAATTTATCGGAGAAAAATTGTTTTGGGATGTCAAGGAGTTATATACATGTTTAAAATACTCCCATATTTCAACAGAAGGAGGACAGTAGACAAAAATGTATAGGTTGTCCTCAATTTTACCACAAATTTTGCATTTGTTATTTTTAACAATCTGTTGCCTTGTGCTTTTGGCTAGCAAGGCCGCAGAAGATAGACTGTTGTGTAGAAAATGAAAGAGGATATTTTGTGTCGGTTTGCATGCGTGGGAAGTAAAGTTTTTTTTCCAAATTTGGGTCCACGGCATTGTTGTTTTTGTTGAACTGTTCCAGACGAGTTCTGCTGGCACGACTGTCTTTTTGTTTTTTGCCTCTTCTAAGTAAAACTTTTTTGTTGATTTTAGGGGGATGTTGAACAGGGACCCGTTTTTGCCTAATATTTCGATTGTTATTTCGTAGTACTGAGACGTTTTGTTGTCCCAGTATTTTGGAAAATTCTTCTGCTTTAAAAAGTTCCAGCTTTGGTTTTGGTTCGTAAATTTTATAAATGAACTCGCCAACCAATACTTTGAAAAGAAGTAATAATCGTGAACTAATACCTCTACGCATTCTATCAGTTGAAAGAGTGTTTTGAGGCGAAGTGCAAGACTTTGCTCCTTAGGTGATAAATTTCCGAGACCCCCGATTTTGACGGGTAAGAAAAGTGTCTCTCTCTTAACCGGATTGAAATTGGTCTTTTGCCACAAATTTTCGAAAATGGCTCTGTGCAGACGTTCTATTACCCATTCGGGAACGGGCAGCACGTTTGCAAGAAACCACATTTTTGACATTGCTAACGTATTTATCAACATGGTCTTTCCTGTAAGTGACAAAGTACGAATTCCCAGAAACTTGAGTTTTTTCTCTATTTTGTTTAGAGTTACTAGCCAGTTGAAATCGGTAGTATTACTCAGTCTGATGTAAAAAGTAACACCCAATATTTTGAAAACGGTGTTATTGTTCCACTCTATGTTGCCCAATTCTTTTGACATTGCTAACGTATTTATCAACACAGTCTTCCCCTAAGTGACAAAGTACGTAGTCCCAGAAACTTGAGTTTTTTCTCTACTTTGTTTAGAGTTACTAGCCAGTTGAAATCGGTAGTATTACTCAGTCTGGTGTAAAAAGTAATACCCAATATTTTGAAACCGGTGTTATTGTTCCACTCCATGTTGTCCAATTCTGGGTACATTTTAGGATCAAAACCCCCAAGAGCAAAACCCTTGGTTTTTGAGGCATTGATCAGCATTGATAAAAAAATGGCAAACAAATTTTACGTCCCTGGCAAAAAAGTTCGAATCGTCTGCGTACTGCTGCATTTTAAGAGGTTTCGGTGTTCCTGGTAGTGGGAAACTCTCTATTCTGCTATCCGCTCTGACCACCAAAGCAAGAGCTTCGGCAACAAAAACGTACAGCAGAAGAGAAAGAGGGTCACCTTGAGTTGCTCCTCTTTCCGTAGGAAAGAAGACCGACAAAAAACCGCAGTTCAGAACAGATGCCAATACTTCTAAATACAGAGTGTTAACAAAAGATACAAAATTTTATCCGAGATTGAATTTTTGGAGAATTTGCAGTAGAAACGCACGATCGACTTAGTCAAACGCTTTTTCTTGGTCTAAAATGAAACTAGGTAGATTTTTTTATTCTGCATAATCTATAAGATGGCTAAATGTAAATTGGATAATATTGTTCTACCTGGGATTCCGCAAGTTTCATTTGGTTCTATAATTTTCCCCATTACTTTTGCAAGTCTTAGAGCCAGCGCTTTTGTGATTATTTTGTACACCGATTAAGGATATGGGCCTCCAATTTTTGCATTTAGTAAGGTCTCCTTTTTTGGGATTAGTGAAATTACTGATTTTTTCATAGAATGGCTGGTATCTTTCTCTACTAAAAGTATTTCAAAAGCAAGTTCTTCAAAATCTTTTTCTAAAATATGCCAAAAAGTTTTCTAAAACTCAGCTGGAAGTCCGTCATAGCGCGAAGATATTCCTTTTTCAAATTTAAAAAGGGCTTCTTTTAGTTCCGCGCCAGTGAGGCGGGTGTTTAAAATTCGGTTTTCATCATCACTTAAACGTTAAGTGATGTGTGACAAGACATAGTTTTGGATGTATTTGCATAAATTAGTTTTTGTGTAAATGTTTTTATAATATGAACCCAGGGAGTTTAGTATTTCACCAGGTTCACCCGTTAATGTGCCGTCATTCTTGCGAATTTCGGTAATTGACTTGTTCCGCTGTTGAGTTTTTTCCAAATTATACAAAAGCTTTGAAGGTTTTTTTCTTTCTTCGATTAGTTTTTGTTTCGTGCGAATAAACGCTCCGGGAAACTGGAGCAAGAAAAGAGCATCGCGTTTTTTTTTGATACTATCTAAATTCGGGTCAGCATTTTGTCGCTCCCGTTGGATTTTGTTTTCAATCCTTTTATTGTTTTTTTTGTTTTTCGCACTTTCGATATATGTTGTAATTCAACCCTAACAAAAAGTTTGCAGTCGTCCCACCATTTTAAAAATGACTTATAGGACCGTTTTTAGTTTGCCAATCTTGAATTAAGAGTTCAATTTTTTGCCTATGCACCTCTATTTCCAATAGGGAACAATTTAATTTCCAGTATCCTGGTCCTCTCCTAGTTTTACTAAAATTGACAGTTGTTGACACGAATTAGTAGTCGGAAAAAAGGTTGGTGAGAGTGTTGATGTATGTTGTTTTTTTGGCGACTTTATCAGGGCAGTAGATTCTGTCGAGTATACATTTAACCGTCTGATTGCGCCATGTGAATTCTCTTTTGTTGGGAAACTTTTAACGAAAAACATCTACTAGGGTATACCTACCTTGGAAGACCCCGATTTCAGCAATGCCGTAGGTGTGATATTTAGAGTAGTTTGTGTCTTCTGTGTCAAGAGGTAGGCTTTCAACCATGTTGAAATCTCTGGCCAACAGGACGGGTAGACCTGTGTCCTGCGAGATGTCTCCAAGGCCGCCGAAAAAAAGACGCCTTTCTCTCGGCACATTAAGAGCATAAATATTCGGCACCTCCATTTCGTGTTCATCAATTTTTATCATGACGTTTAATATTCTCCCTTTTTTATCCCTTTTAGTTCGTTTAAAGAAACATTGGATTTAGAGAAAACCGCCACCCCACAACAGTTATGACTCGGACCGGAGTTCCAAATAGACTCGCCCGTCCATTCGTCACTGTTTAACAGTGGAAGGACCGGATTTAATTTCCTGAAGGAGGATAAGATCAAAGGAGGATTTTTAAGAAACCCAAAAAAGTTGTTGCGTTTGTTTTGGTCGTTTAGACCGTTTATGTTGAACGTTAAAATATTAATAGCCATGAACGAGAGGATCAGCATTCCTAAATTGAAAACTCGTGTGCCTTAAACATAAATATAATAATTTTACAAACTGACATAATAACACTGACATATAAACCTTAACCTTATAAGCACAAGTTTTCTAATAAAATTTTGCAATACAAACAGCTGGACTTACTAAAGCATAACATTTTACACAATGAGCGCGTTCTACAGCGAAACGAATTAAAACAGCTTACGCGTCTTTTTCAAATAGAACTTGCATTATAAGAAAAGAACATCAAAGAATCGAAAAATTTAGCAGATTTGAGACGATTTTAAACTTACGATTTCGTTTCCCCACGTTTTAAAATCTTCGTAGCCGAAATTTAGCTCCTCGTTTTGTTCTCCTAACTGATATTGTCTTTCCATTTCAACGTCATTAATTTCTTCCAATTGATTTCCTTGTTTTAATTGTGTTCCACCTTCTTCCAGTTAGTTTTGACTCTTTCTTTTTGGTTTCGTCGTTTCTCTCAAGTCGCAAACAATCTAAATCACTTCTTCGCCTTGACTTTTCCTTTCCTCTTTATTTAATTTCAATACCTCCGGGTTCTTTTACTTTGGTTGTTCAGGTGATAAATTAACGGGTAAAATCTCTTCCGTTTCACTTTTCGAAACCTCCGATTTTTTATTTGAAATTACTTCAGCAACAGTAGGTTTTTCTGAAGCCCTTGTTTTATTTTCAGGTTGACCATTGTGCTTGTATCTCAGCGTGAGACGATCAACATTTTCAAAGCGCAGTATTGGGTTGATGCACGGATTAGCCCAATTTTTGATGACAATGACAACATTACCTGTAAAAATTTCCTCCCCATGAACTTTCACGCTTTGACAGTAGAAAGATTCAAATTATCCACGCCCTAGAGCTAAATAGTTGCCAAGTTTATTGAAGGCTTCTTTACATCCATTTTGAAGAAAACCAATGGGTATGTTTTGAACCGCAACATGCATCTTTTTAACATATTTTTGTTCAATTTTCAACACACAACCTTTTACCACAATCTCAATTTTTAAAAACAATGGAATTAATGAGCAATTATGAATAGCAAACTCAAAATACTTATGGGCATAATGTCTGATAACACCCCATACATTCGCAAGTAAATCTTTCTTAGATAAAGCAGCCAAAAAATCATTAACACTGATATTAAGATCTCCATATCTGCAGCATAGCGCATAGCTATTTTCATCCACCTGCTTAGAGTTAAAAATGCCAAGTTTAGTCTTCGATCCAGAAGTTAAGTTAGATGATGGAAGTATAACTCTTAGCCATTATAAATTAAAAAACTTTCAAACCACCACTTTAAATTTAAAAAACGGATACACAAAAACTGATACACAAAAAACGGATACACAAATACTGTGAAAAGTTTAGATTTGTTTTTTTCCGTAAGATATCTATGTAAGATATAGATATCTTACATAGATATCTTACTTATTCGTAATGAAAGTCATGTGTAACGAATCTACTGGAATCACTAGATCTAATAGCAAATATCGTTTGGAAAAATATTCATTAAAAACTACTAAAGAAACTTAGGTATTGTGGTTTATTCTCCTCCGGCTAGTTGCCATACAGAGACCACCATACCAAGCCACGCAAAGACATGTTCAGCACCCCAAGAAGGAGCGTCATAACCGCTTTACGGCCGAGAGTAAAGTGAGTTTTGGAAGAACGAAGTTACCGTAGAGCAAAAGATAGAAGTAGTCGTGTTAGAAAGATAGCAGAGAGAAAGCGGACAGGATTGCACATGATGTTAAATTGTGCAATAGGTGGAAAACATGCTGAAACTAGGTTAACCTAATGACAGCAGTTACGTATTAATTGTAAACTAATTCGAGAATTAGTTTTTAATTATTACGAAACAACGAAAAAACTACTAAAGAAACTTAAAGCGTATAGTATTAGCGGTAACTTTCTAAAACGGATTGAAAACATTTTGAGTAACAGGAAACATAGAGTGGTTGTGGGTCTATCTTTTCAAGCTTTTGTGATTTATACCACTAAGCAGTGCCTTAAGACTATTAATTTACTATTATTCATAATTTTTATTAATGATTTACTGCAATACCAAAGTTATATGCTGATGATACTAAAATTATCGCTGAAATAAACAATTTAAAATTTAAATTATTATACTCTTTAAAATGATGTTAACCTTCAGTGGTGGTTCAGTGGTGGTATGAATTATTGATGGAATTAGATTACGGAGAACGTAAAGTGATGCATATTGACAAAAATAATAACCACTTTAACTTAAAATTGTAAAAAGCCACATTATTTTGAAAAAAATTAAAAAAATCATTTTTTTTTTCAATTTAAATCTAATGGTAATGTCTTTCTGGCAACACAGAAGCATACTCAGAATGGCTACACAGAAGCATACTCAGAATTTTAAATCGCGTCTTTTAACCATATACCTTCACAGAACTATACACACTGTGCGATTGTATGAAAATTTTCTGGATTTTTTATATTGAGTTTATATTGTATTAAGTTTTTTTAAATTATATAAAAAAATTGCTCCTGTTTGTCATAACTAGGTATTAATCTACAATGTTTTAAAACTCTTGCTATATTTTTATACAAGTAAAAATATTTAAAACATACTCAACAAAAATGAAAAATATAAAGTAGAAAATCTAACCCAGAGTGGTTCAAATTTGAAAAGTTTGAAACAAAAAGTGGCAAAGGATGTAGAGCAAGATATAGGATATGCGAAAAAAGAATCGCAGGATCTGGTGCCAGGAATTAAAGTACACTTAAATAAATCTTGTCACAAAAACAATACAGAAACGTGCACTTTATAATAATAATTCTTTTTTCTAATTAGTATTATTTAATTAACATTATTTAAAAAAAAAACTGAATTCCAAACTACTTCTACAAACAGCCAGTTTGATGTTACACAGCAACCTTCAGGATCGTCATCAGTTTTTCCAGAAAAATTTAAATGTATCTGGAAAAAAAAAACATTGGCAAAAATATAAATAGCAATGGCCCACTAAATAAAAATGTTAGTTCTGGGTTATTGCCACACGTTGCTAGAACTAGTCAGAACCGCACTTGATGAGATTCCAAGAATGATTTTTGCGACAAATTCATCATTTCAATTAGTTAAACATCCAGAATTCCAAAAAGTTATGCTGATGTTAGGACCAGACTGTAGTGGGCCAACAATAAAGAACGTAGTTGACAAACTCCTACCAATTGTGTTTGATAAGGAAAAAGATAAAATAAAAGACGCTCTAAATGTAGAGAATGTTAATATAGCATATCTGCTATATTTATTAATTTTTTTTTTAAATATGACAAAAAAAAGTTTTTAAATAACTTCTTGTTATTAAAAACAAACATAAAAGAAAAATTTGATTTAAACCATTAATCAACAAAAAAAAATTTGATTTAATTAATGATTTAAATCACCTGCTTTAAACCACCTGCTTTAAATCACCTGCTTTAAATCACCTGCTTTAAATCGCCTGCTTTAAATTGCCTGCTTTAAATCACCTGCTTTAACTACATAATAACAACAAAAGATGGTTCAACCCACTTTATTGCAACAAGTTACTGTGAGAAAAGACTCTATGTTGTTCAATAATTTGTTTGTGGTCACAATCATAGACTTGATAATCACAATCATAAACTTGATAAAAATGACACACAAAGTAAGGACTTTAAAATTTAACTAATAAGAAATATTTTATAAAATATTTAACCTAAAATACGGCTGTCATAATCTGAGAAGTCAGTTTTCACAGGAGTATCTGCCCCTGTTTTAGCACTTTTTTTATTAATATCATTATTAAGAGAGAGACAAAGAGAGATGCGCCAATATTTTTGCTAAAAACACTTTTTTTAATTGAGTACTCTTCAAAGTACTCCTGATTTTACAAAAAACAAGTCTTCAAATAATAATGAAAACGGTAGGCTAAAAGGAAAAAGATATCTAAGAAGCAGATGTAGTTGCCTAATTAAAAGCCATAACAATCCCAGGATTGTTATGGTTTTTAATTAGGCAACTACTTCTATGTAAATATGTGGATTTAATACGGTATTATAAAAGTGTAAAACTTTTTTTTAATATGGTTTTAATAATATTTTTTTCAATACGTATTATAAAACTTTTAATACGGTATTTTAAAAATGAAAATTGTCAAAATTGAAAAACTTTGCAATGATGTTATAATGTTTTATGTTAAAATATTATAACATCATTGAAAAATTGTTCAATTGTTCATGTTAATACGGTTTAAAAAGTAAAAATTGTTCATTTTGACAATTTTCACTTTTTAAACCGTATTAAAAGCGTTATCAATTATTTATAACAACCTAGTATTTAATCAATTTAAAAATCTAATTTTAGATACTTAATTAAACAAAATCTGCTGCGTGATTAAGTGTCAACATTACGCGACGTTAGAATTATTTTGTTCTATCTCCACTTTTTGAAAAAATTGAGTTGATAAGTGTGTTGCGTGCCTTAGAATAATGTTTTTCTACTGTGATGAAACCTAAATAAAATCAAATATATTTCGAAACAGTTATAACCTTTCGAGGAAATTTACAATAGCACAAGTACTAATATAAAGTAAAAACCTGAATAACAACATAACCTTATAGTCAATGATAAAAATAGTAATAATAACTGATAACAATAATACTAATAATACTGTGGATCACTACATCCTTCTCACAAAATTGGAATACTATGGAATCAGAGGCATCCCACTAAAATGGTTCACTTCGTATCTCCAAAACAGAACACAGTTTGTTTCCATTAATGGCACTAAATCTGATTTACAGAATTGCTCAAATGGCGTCCCACAAGGTTCAGTTTTAGGACCACTTCTTTTTCTTCTTTTTATTAATGACTTAGATACTTCTTTTAAATTTGCAACTGGTAACCATTTTGCTGATGATACTAACATGCTACTGGTTGACAAATCACTTAAAAAAATCAACAAATGTATTAATCATGATCTTGGAAATCTTGTTCAGTGGCTTCGTTCTAATAAACTTTCTCTCAATTCTAACAAAACAGAGCTGATCATCTTTAAATCCAATCTGGCACCAATTAATAAGCACTTAAATTTCAGACAAAGCGGACAAAAAATTTATCCTTTAGACTCTTTTAAATATCTTGGAATTAAAATTGATTCTAATCTTTCTTTTCAAGGCCATCTGAATAACTTAGCAATGAAACTCAGCAGGTCTAATAAAATGCTAGCCAAAGTCCGCCATTATGTAAATCTAGAAACTCTGCTAAATATATATCATGTTATTTTTGGGTCCCATCTAACATATGCATGTCAAGTACGGGGAAAATCCCATAAGCAAATCATTTTAAGGTTGTCCAATCTCCAAAATAAAGCTTTGAAAATAATATATTTTCAGTACAATAACTTTAAATCTTATGTGTTATACCTAATTTCCAATATATTAAAATATAGCGACCTTGTGATATTCCTTAGCTGCCAATTTGTCTGGAATTATTATCACAAAAACCTTCCAAATAGATAGATAAATAAAGAAAAAAATTCTTTATTTATCTATCTATTTATTTATCTCTCTTCATTCAACCATTCTCAACTTCGTACTAAATGTTTGTTGTCGCTGTCATTATTCACTAAATTTTTGTTGCTGCTGTTATTGTCCTTATTTATGGATTTCTCTTTTTGTTATAATTGTTATCATTTTGTTACTATTATTATTATTATTATTATTATTGCTATTATTATTGTTGTTATTATTATCATTATTATTATATATATTATTATATATAGTATTATTGTTATCAGTTATTACTACTATTTTCATCATTGACTATAAAGTTATGTTGTTATTCAGGTTTTTACTTTACATTAGTACTTGTGCTATTGTAAATTTCCTTGAAATGTTATAACTATTTCGAAATATATTTGATTTTGATTTGTTTTGTTAATACGGTTTAAAAAGTAAAAATTGTTCATTTTGACAATTTTCACTTTCTAAACCGTATTAAAAGCGTTTTCAATTATTTATAACAACCTAGTGTTTAATCCTCATTTATAACGACCTAGTATTTAATCCTTTTAATTATTTATAACAAACTAGTATTTAATCAATTTAAAAACCTAGATTTAATTAAACAAAATCTTCTGCATAATTAAGTGTCAACATTACGCGACGTTAGAATTATTTTGTTTCGTCTCCACTTTTTGAAAAAATTGAGTTATTGAGTGTGTTGTGTACCTTAGAATAATGTTTTTTACTGTATTAAAACCTATTATGTAAGTAAAAAACTTTTATATGCTATCGTCCAAAGTTTTTATTTATTAAATCGTTTTATCTCAAAACTCGGAAATGTGGAGATAAAACAAGATAATTCAAACGTCGCGATTAATATACTTGAAATAATTATTATAAAATAACGTTTATATATTTAAATAAATCTGTAAATTGTATCGGTTCTATGGTGTAATGGTTAGCACTCTGGACTTTGAATCCAGCGATCCGAGTTCAAATCTCGGTAGGACCTACTTTTGCAAGTTCATTTAGTTTATTGTTTATATATTTTACATTATAAAAAAAGGCTAATTTTACATTTTTGAAAAATATTAAAGTTATAGTGTTTTTATAAAAACATATATTATATAATATAAAACTTTTGAATATCCGGTTGTTAGCGAATGAGGTTTTTAATTATTTGATTTTCAATTAAATGTTTTTTCTAATGATTTTAATTTACTTAATTTATTTTAGACTAAAAACTTGAAATCAGAAAAGTTTGTAGAAAATTAATATTATAATACAAAAAAGTCTTTTGATTCAACTCTTTACTTGCAATATTTTTCACCATGTGTTATTGAGATGTACAACCTGTAATCAGAGGCGTCCCGAGGGGGATGTCGTAGGGGGTAAAATTGTTGTAGAGTTTTAAAATGATATTTTTTTAATACAAAATTAGACTTTTCTTTGTTAATTTTAGAAACTATGCCTCGAAATTACAAAAGAAAGGAAAACAGTTGAGGTTATAAAACAAATTACAAAAAAAAAGACCTAGAAACAGCTGTAATTAAAGTAAAAAACTATGGATTTATCAAAAGGAAGGCTGCAAAATTGTACAATATTCAATTAGGAGCATTACATAAAAAAGTTAAGCTTGGGGATCAAGTTCCGAAAAAGCATGGCGGACAGACCAGACTGGATAGTAAGACCAAAAGTTTGAAATAAAGTAGCTTTTATTTTTATTATTTTATTTTTACAATATAAATTAACGAGTTTTCTGTATAATTCTGAATTTTTTTTTGAAAAAACATTCATTTGTGTCGAAGATATGAATGTTAAAATCTCAATTAACTTTAATAAACTTTTTAATAAGCTAAATATATTTAAATATAATTAATATGCTTGGACAGGGCCGCCGTGAGGGGGGGGGGGGGGGTCTACTGGGTTGTTTTGTTCCGGGCGCCAGGTCGACAGGGGCGTACGAAGCCGAATATAAATATTTTTTTTTTCATGTTTATTTAAAAAAAAGATGAAGTACTGGGAAGCAGCGTTGAAAATAAGAAATCAAAAGCAGCCGGTCAATTTGACCAGCTAAAACATATAATAGACGGTCAATTGCTTTTTTTGGCCTGTCAATTTTTTTTAGTTTAAATTTTCAACTTTGTAATGAAGTGCTTCATAATTGGGCTTTTTAAATAAAAAAAGTAATTAATGCTTTAAAACTAAGAAATTAGCATTACTTTCAAAACATTAGTTTTAAATAAAGCGATTCTTTTTATATAGCGGAAACTCGCAAATAAAGTGAATACTAATGATTAATTTAACAACCCGCTGAATTAAATGTTTAAAATAACTTTAGTGCACGGAGATTTTCATTCAATTAAAAACGGAGATTTTTTACTTTATTAAAAAAAGAGATTAGATTAAATCCAAGTAGTTTGATATTAATATAAAATATTAAAACGATTTTATTAAATTTATTTCTCTAATTTTTAAAATCTCTCAAATTTGAAACAATTTTGAAACACGTGATATCGATGTGATAGTCTGATAGACCCAATCAAGAAGAAATTCAAACAGTTCTTTGCTTATGAGCGGATGCTGTTTCAAAAAGAATTAAAACATGTCTGGTTTTAAAAAGAAAGATTCTGGTTGTCAAGTAAGATAGAACGCTGCTCAAAGAACTGCGAATGAGGAAAAGAACAAACGCACTCTTCAAGACTGTGGTATTACAGTTACAAAAAAAGGAGAAGATGAAAGTCCTACTGCTTCAAACTCTTTCCTGCCAAGTCGATCGATTCAAGTAGTAAATAGTTTTCCCCGTGAAAGGATATTTTCCCATTTGATTAATTCAATGTTATATAAATTTTTAACTTATTTTAATAGGTTGGAACTGAAAACGATGTCACTGACATTTCTGAAAGCTCGGGAGAGCCCCTATCAAAAATCAGAATGGTAGCTGTGAATGAAGAGAATATTTTGGTAAGTTCTACCTCTTTAAAAGAAATGATGTTAATAAACTTTTAAGCTAATAAAATAAGATTTTTTAAAATTTATTCTCAGGTGTTGCCAACAGAAGAACCCATCGCTCCCATTCCTTCCAATGATCCTGCTTTGTGGGCAGCACATCTTTCCAAAGTGGAAAGAGATTCTGTGCTTCTACAGGGGCTTCCTCGAAATCCTTCAGCTTTCCCGAAAGATTCTAATAAGAAGAAGGTTCCTGAATCAATTTTCTACGAAACTTCTCTCAACGGGGAGAAAACATGCCGAGATTGGCTGGTCTGGAGTGTATCTAAGAAATCATTTATTTGCTTTCCGTGTTCTCTGTTTGGAAGCAAACAATCTTTTGGGATCGTACACCAGTCGCACCTTCTAAGATGGAATGATGTAATAAGCTGCAACTGGCACAAGCTACCTGAGAAAGTCAAAAGTCACCAGAATAACGCCCAGCATCGAAACTTTTACATAGAATGGAAAACGGCGCTAGAAAGCTTAGAAAATCAAAGCGGAATAGATGCAGCTCTTGAAAACTCGATAAGAAATGAAGCAGCCAGGTGACGTGAAATTCTACGATGCATCTTAGATGTTACTCTTTTTTTAGCGTCACGAAACCTTAGTTTCAGAGGTAAATCTATTTACAATTATTCTATTGTGATACCGACTATCTTTAAATCTATTTAGCTTATATTTATAAGATTAACTAGATATTTTGGAAATCATTAAATAAAACAAATCCTTCTTTATTCTTTTAAATAAATATGTTCATTATATATTTAAATATATTCATAAATCATAATATAAAATCATCATAGAATCATCATAAAATAAAACAAATGCTTCTTTATTGTTTTAAATAAATCTGTCTTATTATTATAATTTTTAGGTTCATCAAAAATGATTGGAGAAGACGACAATGGCAACTTTCTAGCTACCCTAGAGCTCTTGGCCAAGCACAACAAGACTCTCCAACTACACTTAGAAGAAGTTTTCCGCTGCCAACAAGAAGGTAAAAAAATGAATGCCCATTACTTGGGCTGGAGCACTCAAAATAAATTCATCAAAGAGTGCGGAGGAATCGTTCACGGTGCCATCATCAACGAAGCTCATATGGCCATCTGCTATTCCATTCTTGTGGACGGGACTCCGGACGTCTCTCACACCAAGCAAATCACCTTTGTTCTCCGCTTTGTATACTTTGGTACTGACAAAAGATGGACCGTGAAGGAGCGCTTTCTGAGGGTCAAGAATCTTGAAAAAAAGATAGGTGCTGACATTGCCAAGCTTATTATGGACGTCTTAGAACAAAATGGAATCGATCTCAAAAACTGCAGAGGTCAAGGATATGACAATGGAGCGAACATGTCCGGTATATACAAAGGAGTACAGGTGATTATACTGCAAAAAAATCCTCAAGCTCTCTATATGCCATGCAGCGCTCATAGTCTCAACCTTGCTGGTGTTCATTCTGCTGAATCTTCGGTTGAAGCCAAGAACTACTTTGGCCGAGTCCAGTCACTTTACAATCTTTTCAGTGGAAGCCCTAGTCGGTGGAAAGTCTTGATTGAAACCACTGGTTTGTCCCTTCATCAAACGTCGCAAACCAGATGGAGTGCACGAATCGAGGCCGTGAAGCCGTTAGTCAAGCGATCCAGGGAAATCCTCGAATCTTTGAAAAAGCTCCGCGATTTTGATCTAACAGCTGATCAATTGAATGAAGTAAAATCTCTGGAGAGGTGGGTTCATTCATTCGAGTTCGTCGTAATGACAACCTTTTAATATAAAACTCTAAAATCAATCAACTACGTGAGCCTTGCACTCCAATCAGAAAATATTTCCTTGGACGACGAGATGAAACTCATTAAGACTCTTATTGAAGATCTAAATCGACTGAGATCATCTTGGACCAGCATCCTTAATGAGGCACGTTTGATAGCATCTGGTCTTGCTTCTTTTGGTTTTCAATCAGAATTTGTGAAGAAGAGGACAAAAAAAGGAAGACCTTTCACGAAGAGGTGAGGAACACCGCTCATTTCCATGAAGACAAAGCAAAAGAGTTTGAGGTGAGCGTATTCAATACCGCTCTTGATACTCTTATTCAGCAGGTCAGCGATAGATTCCAAGCTGCTGAGAAGACGACGAATATGTTTTCGTTCTTGTGGTCATTGAAATCTCTTGTTATGTCAAATAAAGAAGAATCAGAAGAAAGTGTTTAAGCACCTATCCAATTGGAGGAGAAATGCAAGGTGTTGGCACAAATCTACGCGACCGATGTTGAGGAAGAGAAACTTATTGAAGAGGTCCGCCACCTCGATGCTCTGAAGCGATCCAATCTTTTTGGTCCAAAAGAATCTCTCACTTCCATGACGTTATTGAATGGAATATACCAGAAAGGTCTTCAGCCGCTCTTCGAACCAGTCTGCATTTTGCTGCGCATCTTCAACACCATCCCTGTTTCTGTTGCGGAAGGCGTGAGATCTTTTAGTAAGCTTGCTCTAGTTAAGACAGCTTTAAGGTCTACAATGAGCCAAGAACGACTCACGAATCTTCTGTTTATTTCCATTGAGCACGATCTTGCCAAAAAGTTGTGCTACGGTAAAGTGATTTCCAAATTCACCATGAGTAAAGCTCGAAAGATCAATTTCCTCTGAAGTTGAAACAACAATAGCTGTTGTATTCTAGACAAATTTTTGCTCTTAACATCCAATGGTGTTTAATGATTGTCTTTGGTCTGTTTCTACCATGTTCTAGTGTCGACTTTATCATTTTATGTATGAGTGTATAACCAAGTCAAAAGACCATTGCAATTATCTAGAAATAAACTGTTCAAATGTTCATTAATTAAAATTAAAAAATTCTATATTCTTTTATCCTCTTTGATTTGTTACCAAATGGCTTATTATATGTATTGAATTATGGATCATTAGATCAGCTTTCACTTTCAGTAGGGCGCTTGGGAAATTTTGACCCTGGGCGCCGCAAAGGCTCACGGCGGGCCTGTGCTTGGAACATTAACTTAATTAAGTTATCGAACTTAAGCGGTTTTACGGTATGTTTTTATAATAACACTATATCGTTTAATATTTTTAAAAAACGTAAAATAAGCAATTGTATAAAACACTTTTTGATAACGTTTCTTTAATTTATCAACAAAAACAATTTTTAATATATAAGCAAAAATATAACAAAACAATATATAGTAAACAAAAACGGCAAAAGCCAGGTCCTACCGAGATTTGAACTCGGATCGCTGGATTCAAAGTCCAGAGTGCTAACCATTACACCATAGAACCGACACACATTCGAAGAATTTGTTTAAATATTATTTATATTATATTTTTGATTAAATAAATTGCTGCTATGTTTACTAGGGTGTTTCATATTTTATCAATTTTTGAAATCGAACTTGCGAATCGATTTATAAATTGACTATTTCTATAAAAATAAGTTTGAGCAAAAAAAAATAAAAAAAATTTAATTTTTAGGGTCCCCGCCAGTTCGATTTTGGGCCAAAATTGTCGGGTGTTTTAAACGCCTGGCGGGGACCTTAAAATTTATCTAAATTTATCTCTTTTTTTTTTAAATGTTATATGTTGGATTGAATGTTTATCACATAAAAGGAGCATGTCGAAAAAATAAAGAAATTAGTCTACATAATATTTTGAAATTGGTGAAAAATCCAAATTTTCTTTCACAAAAACCTATTTTATTACTCAGTGGCGTATAAAAAACTTTTTTTATACCCTAATAAACTGTTTCCAAACCCGGAAAAAACTATAATTTGAATAGTTTTTTTATTAGTGTTAAATGAAGTCTAAAAAAAATAATAATTGGATCCATGGAGTAACATGCCCCGGACACTAACCTTAATGGCCCCTACTTAATAAACATAAGAGAGCAATAAATTGAAAATCCGGAAATTTGATCGGAAAATATTTTTAGAAAATGTATATACCAAGGTACTTAAATAATAATTTAAAATTTAACAACTACTTTCCAATGCGAAGACAAAGTATTTAAACTAAATTTGCGTTACTAATAATAAGTGCTTTAATATTTTTTTAAATAATATTCAAAATGGCTAAAATTACGAGACTAAAAGCTAGAGCTTATTTATTTGAAGAAGAAAGCCTGATAGAAAACTTAACTCAGATAACTTTTGCAACAAATAAAGAATTAATTCTTAACTTTCAGTTTAAAAGATCTAGTAACAAGTTAACTCCATCCAAAAGGTTTATTGGTTGTACTGATGGGCCCGATAAATTCGCAAAGTGCTCCGGACTTGTCAATTGCCCTGACAACTGTATTCTTTTTGCAGTAAAAAAACCATGGTTAGACGGAGGTTATAAAGATGGATTATTAACGGATAAATCTATAAGGTAAGTTTTATAATTTCAATTTATAATAAAATAGTTATTATAAATTTGTATAATCATTCGAACTTAATAAGCTAGTAGATGATTAAGGTTTTTTTGTAGTACCACTGCAACTAATTTTTTTAGTTGTTATTACGTGTGGATTATAGCTTAATAATGCAAAATATAAGGTGCATCTTAAAGTTAATATTTCTATTTTATTTAATGTATTATCTTAATTTTTTCAGGAATAATATTACTCGTTTAATCGATAGTTGGGAGACATTAAAGAAAAGTAAGAATAAAGACTCTAAAGCAGCAGAGAAATCTAGGGAAGAATTCAAAAAGAAGGGGGAGCAGGTATTTTGGATTGGTAAAGATAATATTAAGGAAATCTTAAAAAAAACGAGCCTTGATAAACTTTCATACTATGTTGATATCCAATTTTTAAAAGACCAAAAGTCCAGTCGTCTAATGACTTTGGGGAGCAAAGACATGAGATATAAAACGGTAAATAAAGATAAGAAGCCTTTAAAAAGTTGTAATATTAAACAGTTACCCCAAATAGACGAATCAACTACAGATCTAGAGCTTCTCTCAGATATCAGTGACGTGAGTACAGAATCAGATATTTCTTTTGATTTATCGCAACCCGGCCCAAGTAACGCAAAACAAGAGTTAAGGAAAGGTTTTGTTAAAGATATTGCCATGACATCAGTCTCAAAAAATATTTCATCAAGAGATCTAGTGCATGTATGTACGGATTTAATCGTAAGTTCAGGCGGAAATGTGGCTGATTTTTCAGTGTCTCATTCAACTATTTGGCGAGCTCAAAAAAAATCTATTCGGGAAAATGCTGAACAATATAAGAAAAATGTAAAAATTGCTACCGCTAAAGCTACTTTTCCCATAATAGCACATTTTGATGGAAAAATTATCGAAGACATCACAGAAGGTATAAAATCTAAAAGAGATCGATTTGCGATCTCGGTAAATATTGATGGTAAAATGAAGCTCCTTGGCATTCCATTCCAGCAATTGATCGTGGTACTGGACAAGCTCAATACGATGCTTTTGTTAAAATACTGGATGAGTATGGAATATGTGATGACGTGAAAGGTTTATGTTTTGATACAACAGCTACAAATACAGGAAGACTTTCTGGTACAAATGTCAGGTTTAGTCATAAACAAAACTCAATTCTACTAGAGCTGGCTTGCAGGAGGCATGTTTATGAGTTACATCTAAAACACTTCTGTGAAAGACAGTGCAGTGGAAAAACTAAATCTCCAGAAAACCTAATGTTTAAACGGTTCCAATTAAACTGGAATGACATTAAAAGTAGCATTGACTCTTCAAAGTTTGTAAAATATGACACTCAATCTATTGCTACCACTTTCTTAGAAACCCATAAACTCGATGCTGTAAAATATTGCGAGATTGCTCTAAAAAAAAACACTTTTCCCAGAGGAGACTACAAGGAGTTATTGAAACTAACCCTAATGTACTTATGCCCTGAAAGAGATTTTAAAATTCAAGCTCCAGGGTGCGTGTCTCATGCACGTTTTATGTCCAAAGCTATTTATTATCTCAAGATTCGGATATTGAGTTTGCAACTGTCTTATGAATTGACAGACGATCAAAAGAACGAAGTGCAGTCTACTGCTGAGTTTATCTCAATCTTTTATACCGTCTGGTTTTTAAAAACCTCTTTACCTTACGCTGCGCCTTACCAAGATATAAAAGCCTATTGGCAAATGACAAAATATAGAGGTTACGTAGGACAATATGTTCAGAATTCTGAAACAATTTTAAATGGAATTGATGCCACAATGGTTTCAATGGAATCACATTTATGGTACCTTGATGAAACTTTAATTCCGCTGGCTCTTATAGACCAAGGTATTTCTGTTGCAGAGAGAGAAGAAGTTGCAAAAATGGTCTTTTCGAAACCAGTTCCTGAATTTTTTCGGCATTCCGAAAAATTAAATTTGTTAAAAACTCTTAACTTTAATCTAGAAAAACCACCAAGTATTGCCCAACTAGTGGGAGAAAACTCTTGGTTCATATTTAGTTTGTTAAACCTTACTAAGCTAAATGATAAACTTTGGTTTAACAGCCCGGCACCACTATGGGAGTATATTGAACAGTTTAAGATTTTTTCCCAGTTTGTTTCCAACCTTGCAGTGGTTAACGACGTTTCTGAAAGATCTATTAAAGTTGTATCAGACTTTGTAAATAACGTTCGCAATGAAGACGATCGTCAGGACTTACTGCTAGCTATTCACCAAAGGAGAGAAAACCTTAACAAGGCAAAGACTAAAGAAGATTTGCAATTAGCATATCAAGCAATTGCAAAATAGATAATATAGTTTTTTAATGATGACTTTTATTTAATGATGTAATATTGATTTGTAAATATGTATTTTTTATTTAATTATACTTAAACATATCATTCTTTTTTATTTTTTATTTTTTACAAAACCAAAAAAAACTTTGCAACAATACCAAGAAAATCATTTAAAGTTGAAAAGCTACCATATACTTTCTAATCTTGAGGCAATAAAACTAATAACAACAATACCACTTTTAACAATGTTGCAGTAAGTTCATTAAGTCTTTTTTATTATAAAAAAAACTAAAATAAACAATTGTTATTAGGCTATTAAGGTTAGCGTAAGGGTTAGGTTACCTCGAAGGATAAAAGAAATTTTTTTTTAGACCTGTATATACCTCATTTGACACTATTGTTAAAAAAATCTAGGTTATTGATTTTTCCGCGTCTGGAAACAGTTTATTAGAAAATCAAAAATGTTTTTTATACGCGATTGAGTGATAAAATAGATTTTTAAGATGAAAAATTTGGATTTTTCACCAATTTTAAAAGATTCTGTAGACTAATTTCTTAATTTTTTCAACATGCTCCATTTAATGTGATTAATATTCAATCCAACATATAACATTTAAAAGAATAAAAAAAAAATTTCGATAAATTTTAAGGTCCCCGCCAGGCCTAAAAATTAAATTTTTTTTTTTTTTTTTGCTCAAACTTTTTTTTATACAAATAGTCAATTTATAAATCGATTCGCGAGTTCGATTTCGAAAATTTATAAAATATGAAACACCCTAATGTATACACTATACACGTTAATTATGACGGTACTATATTTTAATCTATACACGTTATTATATAGCAGATTTTGTTTAATTAGGTATCTCAGGGGCGGATCTAGGCTGAAGTAACTGTAGCAATTGTTACAGTCAGCTCAGTTTTTTTTGTCTCCCTTTTTGTTGTTAAATACATTTCTTTTTTTCATGCAAAAGAGAAATATTATTTAAACAAGATATGGAGGTTACAAGTAGTCAAAATTAGGGTTGAAAATTTCCCGGAAATTTTCTACTCGGGAAAATTTAGAAATTTTGGAAATTTTCAAAAGAAGATAAGTTATTCTATAATTAACGGGTAAAGCTTACGTCTGATTTAGGCATTTTTTATGGACAATTTTAAGGTAAAATAATGTGAAGTAGATTATAAAAATTTTAGAAACCCCCTTTTTAAAAACATTTTTTTGTTACAACTTTAACTAGCAACTATGTTATGTGTTGTCAAAATTTTCTAAAACTGTTTTATTCTGTTATTTGCTAAGCATATTGATGTTTAATGCCGTAGCAAGCTTTGTTTAAGGCTAAACATTATGTGCACCCTCACCTCTAAAGGGGATTGTGTTTGTGTGCATTTTGTATTAAATTGGCCTACCAGTTACTGAAAACTGATAAATTATATATAAAACGATTTGATTGAATATTTACAGTATTTTACAATTTTTTCTTGTTAAAAGACGTTTTTGACTAACGCACGGACGCAGAGTGGGACGAAATACTGATTTTGTGGCCAAAATTCCCAAATTACCTACATAAGGGTTTTCGAGGTCGCTGATTAGGAATCTGAGGTCAGATTTAAAAAATTCAAAATGGCGGCTCCAATATGGCGGCCAAAACTGTTAATATGTTGAAAATATGAAATCTCATGTAGTTTGGTTTTCAAGGTCATTGCTAATGATTCAGGAGTTAAATTAGAGCAAAAACATTGCAAAATTATTTTCAAATTTATACTATTAATAAAAAACAGAAATTTGTAATTTTAAATTTTTTTTTTTTTTCAAATTCGGTAAAAGATTAACTCACATATATGTAAAAAAATTGATTCTTTAATCCTAGTAACAAAAATCACATATGTCATATTCGTCATGTTCGAATCATTCGATTCGGAATCTGATGTTGAACCACTTGTTTCTAAATCAAAATCGTTCCTTGTTTCTTGTCTGGCGACTTCAGGTTGTTTTAACAATTGTATAGCTTCTTGATGTAGAGATTTTACCGGTCTCTGGGGCAATTTCTTGATGCTCGAGAGAAATGGATCTGATGTTAATAAGAGCCTATTAAAAATGTCTCTCATATTCGATTCTCTTGAGCATTTTATTGAATGATGTAATCTGAAGTT
Source organism: Hydra vulgaris (assembly GCF_038396675.1). Classification (NCBI taxonomy): domain Eukaryota; kingdom Metazoa; phylum Cnidaria; class Hydrozoa; order Anthoathecata; family Hydridae; genus Hydra; species Hydra vulgaris. The sequence continues at coordinate 66,815,035 of NC_088920.1, read as the reverse complement.
TTTAATGTCTTTATTGCGTGACTCTTGGGCATCTTCAGAAAGTTGTCCAATCGGTAAAAGGGCATACTTTACAATTTCTGCTCCATGGATCAGCAATTTATGTACAGATGTAGGCATGTAATACCACGGATATAAAGCAACAAATAAATGGGCGGTATTTACACAATAGTCTTTGAATTTTTCATTATCTATATCAAACCCGCTCGAAATTACCTGCAAAATAACATGAAATCAGTGAATTAATTTTTCATCGACTCCTGTTATTTCAGCAGATATAGCAGCATTTTGAAAAAAGCGGCGCGCTGTATTTCCATTGTTAGAGCTTCCATATACTGGCTTTGGTCGATCAACGATAAGCCCCAGTTTTATCCTAAATTGAGTCTGTATTTCTTCCTTACGTATTTTCACATTCTTTTTATCTTCCTCTTGACGAGCTTGCCACTTTTCAGTTGTTAGCTTATACGACAGATGCAAACAGCACTCAAAAAAACGAATACATGCATGCAATGTAGATATGCCAAATCTTAAATTATCTGTTGTAATGTCCATTTTTATAATGTTGATGTCATTAAATTCTTTAGAGGAAGCTTTGCACAGAAAGCAGCGTTGTGTAGAAGTGGTACCAGTTACTCCATTACATACTTTACTGTCTATCATCGTAAATGACATACAATAAGTTACTGAAATGGATTTTCCATTTTGTTCATTAGCATATGGTGCAAGACCCTCAATCTGCAGTTCAATGTCGGTAACTTCTTTCAATGTTGACTGTACATCTTCACGTACAAACTGCAATCGTATTGGTCTGCAGAATCGCGGAGATGATGGTGTAGGATTTTTCCACACAATAGTTGCTTCACCCATCTCGTGGTTGTTGTGTATTAATTGTAAAGGTACAAGAGAAGTATAAAAAATGCTTTCATCAAATTTTCCAGTCTCAGTAAGTTTTTTTTTATAAACACTTTGACCGCTGCTTCCATCACATCCCCATTTACAGTAAAATACTAATTTTTGCAGAATTTCCGGATTTAAAGTAACAATGACATCAGCCTGAAGTTGTATAATTCTTGATGTAGTATGATCAAGTAAAGCCTGTAGTTCAATCTGTGCGCACGACTCACTAACAGTTGTGTACACAACTGATTGATAACAACGTTTTTTTGCTTTTTCTACTTCAAGGTATGATGGGTATAATTTACATTTATGTGCTCTAGCTACATTTCTTGATAGTTGATAAGAGTGCTTTGATTCTTCTTTCTCGATCATAAAAGAAAGTGCTTCATCTGGGGTTAAAGGTACTTCATTTTGTGAACTAACAGCGGATATATATTTTGAGGCTCTTGTTGGGGTTGTTAATGTGACATCTTTAACAGCTTGAGCAGCATGTACTTGACCAGAAGTCCTTAAACTCATTTGAGCAGCATATGCCAATTCTTCTGTAGAAAAGTAGAACGTACTTCTTAAGTCTTTCGCCTCTTTGATCTTTCACTAGATGAAGCAAAGGATTGCGAAGGTCGCCCACATATTCCTTTTTTATTATCACTCTTCACAATCTTCTCAGGTGTTGTGCATTCAGTATTGGATAATTTTGAAAATTGTACGGTGCCCTTCAACCATTCTTCATTTTTTTTCAGAAAAACTCTTCCCATCTTCCTGCTGCTCTCCATCTCGATCGAAAATTTGAAAATAACCGTGATAATGACATTTCATCCTCGCCTACTTGTATCACATGTTCCGTTTTTTTGAAAATTGCATCTGTCAATACATCAATGATGAATTTATATTCATTTTTTAAAGTCTTTCACCATAAAGAATATATCTTTTCTTAAAAATTCCATATTTGAAGCTTTGGAAGACTCTGTAAAAAAAAAACTACAGTAATAACTGCTGAAAGTTCTTTGAGGACTATTTTATAAAACTTTGAGGTTATCATAAAACGGAATGAGAAGTAACTTTTAAAGCATATATTTAAAATAAAAAATTACTGCATTAAAATGTAATTAGTGCTATTAATAATGTTAATTCACTAATTTCCATGACCATTAATGCGTGGTGCGACATTATTCTATTAACATAGTTTAATGTCGCACCACGCATTCCTCCATAAAAACTAGTCTCATTATTAAAATGACACTCAATGGCAGCCAGTTTTTTAACATGTTATATGTAACACTATAGGGGAGAGTGGGGTATTGGCGAACACCTAAGCGGGAATGCGAATTAAAGACACCAGTTATACAAAATTGATCATATTTATTGCTTATCAATTAGTTTAACTACTCAGTCACAAACCCTCAAAAGGAATTTTTAAAAATCTTATTATAAAATAAAAATTTATGCCAGAAATAAAACCATTGGTGTTCGGAATTACCCTGCCTACGTGGGGTAATTCCGAACACATTGGGGGGCAATCACAAGCACTGTTGTGTAATAGCGAATAAAAAGCTAATTGTAATAACTAAGTCTAAAAACTATATTATGCAACAAAAACAAAAAAAAGGAGTGACTTTATTTCCATAGAAGCTACAACAGAGTGTTACTCAAGAAAAAAGTTGCATAAAATTATCAGAAAAATTTAAAATCAAATTATAGTGAACAACATCCGCAGCTTCATTACACTACTGCACGTCTGGAACTGAGCATAGGATCCCTTCTCAGCAGGTAAAAAAAAATTGTCGAATTTATTTTTTTACAATGCTGTTTTGACCATGTTCGGAGTTACCCCGCGTTCGCCATTACCCCACTCTCCCCTACACGATCAGTTACTTGTCAAAAGAAGGTGGATAACCGCGGTTAAATTTTTAAAACGACATTAGAAAATCGATTTCAGATAAAAAATTTACAATTTTTTATGTTTACTTGTCGCGCGATTTAAATATGAAAAATATTAAAAGTAGCAATAACAGTGCATAACCATATATTCTACATGCCTCCAGAAAGTGATTCCATTTTGCCGAATTCCAATTGAAATAGTTTCTTCAGTTTAACAGCACTTTAAAACAGGCAAGAATTTTTCGACGTGTCCACTTGTTTCCCAGTGAAAAAGCGCACATGGGATACGCGTGGATTTTTTCCATATGTAACCCATGTGGGGATTATTATTTTGTCCCATGTGGGTTTCATATGGTAAATCCCACATGGATTCCATATGGTAAATCCCATATGGGATACGCGTGGGTTTTTACCATATGTAACCCATATGGGGATTATTATTTTGTCCCATGTGGGTTTCATATGGTAAATCCCACATGGGTTTTATGTGGTAAATCCTACATGGGATATAGGTGGAAAATACTACATGTTATAGATCTTAAATGCCACATATTTTAATCCAAATGGTATAAAAGTAGTCAATACTAGACAAATGAAAGTCCGAATACTTCTATGATAATTTTTAAAATTCTTTTAATTTAAAAATTACTTAAATAGTAATTTAAAATTAATCATCGAAGCTTTCAGAGAGGTTTAACTTAATCTGGTATTTGCTACTTTATCCCATTTGGTATTCAAAATGTGTAGCATTTTTGATCTTTTACATGTGATGTTTTCCACCTATAACCAGTGCGATTTACCTTAAACTATTATGACGAAATTTTATAAAATTAAAAACCGTGTTGCAAAATGAATTTATTTCAAAATAAATGCTATTAATTAATACATCCAAAATGAATATTAAAAATATTATTTTTTCTTTTGCGCTTAACACGTCGTTTTTTATCGATTGAATTAATTAAATCGCTTCGGCTTGCATAATACCAAGTTTTTTAGTATCTTCTAACTTTCTTCAAACATTTTCTAAAAAAAATAAATAAATACAAATATATATATATATATATATATATATATATATATATATATATATATATATATATATATATATATATATATATATATATATATATATATGAGAGAGAGAGAGAGAGACAGAGAGAGAGAACAATTTTAAAAAGGAACCTTATTAGTCGAGCAATTTTAATTATTAGCCAGGTTGAAATCATTAATGACTACAACATTTCACAAATAATTATTTTCTAATTTATTACTTACAATGACTAACGTATTATGGGTAATTGAACACATATTATGCGTAATGAGCTTGAACCCATGAGGAGAATCCTGAAAAAAAGTGATCAATTAGGATAAGTAGTTAAACAAAAAAACAAAAACAAAAAATGTAAAAACCTACTTTTTCAATGATGTAGACCTTGGGTGCAATAGCCAGTGGATGCAAAAATATCTTTACTTTTTCGTCATACACACGGCCTTCTATAATAACAGGCCTTGACATCGCGCAAAATGCCGTAAAAACTGAAGGCCGATTAAACTTTCACTTTTACTTATATTGATATATTTTTATATTAGGTAGGGTGTAATGGCAGTCTATGCTTTCTAATAATAATCTCTAGTAAAGACGGAAATATAAAAAGAAAACCAAAAAATTGTTAAAAGATAATCATATTTTTCGTATTTCAAATTTCATTAAGAAAATTTATGTAATATTAAATAGTATCAATAACAAGCAGAACTATAACAAAGTATATATCTATATATTAGAAAGATAACTGTATTTTTAATTTTTTTTGCTAAAAATGGCAACAATAAAAATTACCAACAATAAAAAACACCAACAAAAGTCGATTCAAGCAAAAAAAAAGTTTTATCAATATATCTCAACAGGGTAAATATTTACAAATCCAAACATATTGAGAGACATATAGGCTAATGAGAAAATAAAAAACATAACAAGTAAATTGCATAATAAAATACAAAACTAATTTTCACATAAATTATGATAGCTTTAGTACTTTGGGAGTGGTAATTAGTGAGTAATTCTTTAGCAGTTTTTTTGTGATTTTAAATCTATATTTAGCAGCAATGAACTGAAACTGAGTAACACAGAATGTTCTGCATAAAGGGTCAGTAGCACCTTGAACCCATCTCTATATATATATATAAAAAAAGCAAAATATTGACCATTAGACAAGAGTATCAGAAGGAATTTCAAGTCCGCCTCTGTTTAGGCTATACAGATAACTTCCATATTTATAATAATAATTGGTAGAATCATCATAAATTTTTATTTCGCTTTTTTGCACATAGCCAGCTATGTAAACTATAGCCACTAATGTAGATTTATTAACTGAGCTTTCAAGATCATGTATATTATCTAGAAGTTCTTTTTCATCAGTAGAAATATCTCTAAAACATATGTCACAAGTATGACCATCAATACCATCAACAGGAATGTCAAGTTGTAATATCAATTTAGTATGTTGAATATTAATTTTTTCAATTACAGATTTAACGTTTATAAAGTAAGTACCTCCAGATCCCTGTCGAAGCTTAGAAAAAGCTTTTTTAAGTGGATCTGTTGAAAACCAACCTAATAAGACATACTTTGCTCCATTACTCAACAAAGTTTCTACGAGATCAATAAAGCCATAACATGAATGCGCTATTGCATTGCTAGTATCTAGCGTAAGCTGTTTTACACGCTTACCTGTAGGTTTCATAAAATTTGACAGTTCAGCAATATCTCGTAGCAGTTGTAACTGTTGATCACCAACTGAGTGGATTTCTCCGCATAATTCATTTCTAAACCGAATGCCAGCACCAGGTGCTTTGACATTAACAACATTCGAAAAAAAAAATATTTTTTCAATAAATACAGCAGTACCTTCAAATGCTTTATTTTCAATCTCTAGATGCGTTCTTAATGCAGCTACTGTTTCTTCACAAAAAACAGACAAACAAAACTTTACAGATTGTCTCTCTATTGGTTTTGGATAAACTGATTTAGCAGTAAGTTTAGAGAGTTTAAAAAGACAATTGCACTCAGTTTTTAAATTAAAGTTTTAGATTAAAAGAACTGGCTTTAGCTAAGTGGAGTGATTTAGAAAAGTTTATAAATTACTCCACAACGAAAGCCAGTTCTTTATTGTTTAAAAATTGAAGTTCGTCAGTCTTTTCTGTCAACCAATTGTTTCGTATAGATTTTAAGAGATGCACATAATCATAAAAAAAATATATACCTGATCTTGTTAACCATGGTTTACTATCAACTGTTTTACACATTCCAAAAAATCTTTGATTTACACGGTTACCACCAGTAATTATTACCAATGTCTTACTATTTTTAATATTATTTATCGTATGAACAATTTGTTGACATTGAGAAAACTGAAATTCAGAGGAACAATTTGCAACAGGTTGAGCTCTACATATAAATTCTGGACCTCCAAAAAGACATTTAATCATAAATGATAAAATTGTTTTAGCTAACTTTTCAGGGTAGTTTACTGCTTGACCAAACAAAGCACCTCTTTAGTAAAGTAATGAAGCTTTGACATAGACCTCATTAATTAGTAGTATGGAAATTCTTTTCAATGGATTTAAATTCATAAAAATACTATTTATAAAACTTAGGTCCTCCATTGAGCTTATTTTTGAAGTCAATCTTGTTAAAGTCCTTATACTTGACAACTTGTAGTCAATACACAAACAATCATATAAACTTCGTCGCATAGCAAAATACTCATATGCTCTACATATAATATCTGGAGTATATAAAACTTCACCAACATTAACTTTTCTCATAGCATAAGGTGTTCGAATAGAATATTTAACTGAAGCGAACTTTCTTTATTTTTTAAAAATCTAACTGCTTCAAATAAAGCTGATTTTGTTTTTATTAACTTTAATTTGTTTACAGCTAAAGATGAAATATTACAAGTTGTGTCATTATGGTTAATTACAAATGAATAATCATTGAAAATTACTAAAATAAATAATGGAACACCAAGTTTGTACATTTTTGATTGCATGTGTAAACTTTTGTTATTAAGCTGGAAAACAATAACATCGTTATTATCACTTAACAAAGATTGAATATCGTCAAATATAAGTTCATCCTCTTATAGAAAATCATTTAACTCATTTCGTAAAATGCTTCGAAAACCGCTTAAAGTTACAGTTTTTCTAACTTAACTTGCTGGAGTAGCTAAACAACTAGGCGTAAAATTTTAAAAACAGATGGTGGGTTTAAAGGTCGTTGCTTCCCATATTTGCTTTCAAAAGGTGCTTCATTTGGCCAATGAAGTTGACATACTGCTGTATAGTCTGTAACAATAAAACCAGTTCTTGGGATAGCTTTACTACATCTTTTTCTCTCCTCTAGATTCTTCGGGAATTTATAAATTGATATTTTTGTTGTAGTTGAGTATTGATATTGTAGTTGTATAAATTGATATTTTTGTTGTAGTTGAGATAGTTCGACTTGCAAAGAGATACACAGCATTTTAAAGGCATTTTAATTATTAAAAAAACTTACCGTTAGTTTGACAATACTATTATCTTACAATGTAACGCCTTGAACCTTACAACATTATCGTCTTGAAGTTGCAATATCTAATTTATAAACCAATCAAATTTTAAAGATTTATTAAAAAAGCATGAACACAAACTTTCGTCTAATGTTAAAAGATGAAAATGTAAACACAGTTTTAGGAATTGGCCTTCAATTTAACAACTTTGTTGCGCGATGTCAAGGCCTGTTATTATAGAAGGCTGTGGTCACACATAATATAATATTCTGAAACTAATAAACAAACATCTAAATTTCTATAAGTAAATTTATTCTTTGATCATTGCCTTCATATCCTATCTTATTTTCATATCATAATCTATTATGGTATTATTTATATAACATATCACAACAGTGTTATTAAATTTGTGATGTTCAAATATCGTATGAACATTCTCTAACATGTTCATATGATATTTGAATATAGTTCTTGAGTATATTATCTGCAAACAATTGACTGATGCAAGTTCAAATGTTGTCAAAAACCAAGCATGCATGCATGCATGGGACACTGCAGTGTCCCACAAAGAAATGCTGGTTTGAAAGTCAAATTTTCTTTATTGAAAAAAAAAAAAAAAATAGGAGGGAGATATGGAGGTTTCTGTAACTTTTTATGCTCCAAAACTTTTAACTTTATATATAATAAAGTTCATAAAACTTTAGGGACTTACGAAGTACATTGAGGAACAAAAACAGGATATTTACAGAAACTTTTCAATTTTTAATCTGGAGTACCACAGTGTAATTGGGAATAAAGTCTCTGGGTCCAGTATTCAAAGTAATACGATCTAAAGTAATATATAAATTAAATAAAATGCTTTAAAATTCATGCAGTTATACATATAACTCCTGATAGTTAACTATATGTATAACTAGTTATACATAATATTTATTATATAAACTTATTTTTTAAGGTTATGCTTGAACAAATTAGTACCAATTAATTCAAATTCAAGATTTAGTTCAAGTTCAAGTTCTTATTTGTTCATTGTTTTTTCACTATTTTATATTTATTTGTTCAGATTTGTTAACTAGTACTAATTCTTACTACAGTAAGAATGTTTTTCATTGTTGAACGTGATTTTATTAGTAACTTAATTTTATTTTCAATATATTTTGACAACACCCTTTACATTTTAAATGATGACAGTTTTACTTTTCTATTGATGTTAAATTTATTACGTTTCAATAACTCAGATTGAATTTTAACTGAATTATTGTAAGCTTTGTAGGGGTTTGTTGTATATCAAATGGTGTTGTAAATAAAGTAAAAAGAATATATATATATATATATATATATATATATATATATATATATATATATATATATATATATATATATATATATATATATATATATATATATATATATATATATATATATATATATATATATATATATATATATATATATAGTATTTAGGCTATGGGATCATCCATAAATGATGCCAGTAGATAGAGGGGCAGTGTGAGTTTAACAATAATTGACAATGGGGAAGGGAAGTTGAGACCAAAATAATGTCAATTAAAAAATTGAATTAAAAAAAAAAGTAACATACTTAATTTAAAAAAAAAGTAAAACAATATATGCTAGCTATGAGCAGGTTTTAGAGGTATTTACACCAACAATGTGGTCTAAAAACATCTTGCTTTTGTTGCTTAAAACTGTAGTACTGTTGAGAATAAATGTATAATTGAACCAGAAAAAAATTGATGGTATATGCATTTTTTATATTATATTAACAATTCAGGTATACCATCATAATATGATAACAAAAACTGACATCATTTTCAATGGGAGATGGCAAAAAATTGACTGAGTTTGATAAAGGGTGAAGGTGTTCAATAAACGGGTCATCATCTGACATCATTATGCATAGATGACCCTATGATTTAGGTAAAATAAGTAATCAATTTGCCATATTTCTCTTAAGAAAGTGTAAGAAAAAAGCATTGTTATGCTGATAACCTACCTATTGAGCAAGCTTTGACCACCTATTTTATAAATTTGAGAGACAGAAGTGGAAGTGCGAATCGCAAAAGAACTAATAACAATGCTCTAAATTGATTTTAACTTTGTCGACTAACATTAATATAGTATTTAGAAATAATAAATGAAGTTTACATGATTTTTATAATTTGTATTTACATCCATTAATTATCAGTTGTCAGTCTCTGTTTTATAAAATGAATTATATATATATATATTTGTATATATATATATATATTTGTATATATATATATATATATATATATATATATATATATATATAATATATATATATATATATATATATATATATATATATATATATATATATATATGTATATATATAAATATATAAATATATATATAAATATATATATATTTGTATATATATATATATATATATATACATATGTATATATGTATATATATTTATATATATATATATATATATATATATATTTATTTATATATATATATATATATATATATATATATATATATATATATATATTATTTTTACTTTATTTACAACACGATTTGATATACAACAAACCCCTACAAAGCTTACAATAATTCAGTTAAGATTCAATCTGAGTTATTGAAACATAATAAATTTAACATCAATAGAAAAGTAAAGCTGTCATCATTTAAAATGTAAAGGGTGTTGTCAAAATATATTGAAAATAAAATTAAGTTACTAATAAAATCACGTTCAACAATGAAAAACATTCTTACTGTAGTAAAAAATAGTACTAACTGATAAATTTGAACAAATAAATATAAAATTAACAAAAACAATGAATAAATAAGAACTTTAACTTGAACTTTAACTAAATCTTGAATTTGAATTAATTGGTACTAATTTGTTCAAGCATTACCTTAAAAAATAAGTTTTTATAACAAATTATATGTATATCTAGTTATACATATAGTTAACTATCAGGAGTTATATGTATAACTATATGCATTTTAAAGCATATTATTTTATTTAAACATTACTTTAGATCATATTACTTTGAAAACTGGAGCCAGAGATTTTATTCCCAATAACACTGTGGTACTATAAACTAAAAATTGAAAAGTTTCTGTAAATATTCTGTACTTGTTCCTCAATGTAGTTCGTAACTCCCTTAAGTCTTAAGGACCTTATTATATCTAAAGTTAAAAGTTTTGGAGCATAAAAAAAGTTACAGAAACCCATCTCTATCCTACTTTTTTTTTTTTTAATAAAGAAAATTGGGAATTCTTCGAGTTTCAAACCTGCATTTCTTTGTGCGACACTGCAGTGTCCCACAAAGAAATGCAGGTTTGAAACTCATGAAACTCCCATGCATGCAAGATTGGTTTTTGACAACATTTCAACTTGCATCAGTTAATTGTTTGCAAATAACTAACTCAAAATCTAAATTCAAATAACTATTATATTATCCTAATAATACGTCTATTTGAACATATCTTAATCTTTTTTCTATAAAGAAAGATAAACATTATTCGTGGTACTTACATACTTGCTTGCCATTCTCTCTATTAATATAAAATATTTTCACACAATATAAACGTAACGCAATGCAATGTCGATTTAAAAATTTTTTTTTCTAGTTTTTTTTTTAGTTACCAGCTTTTAAATTAATTCCCATACAAATCCCACAGGAAACCCACGTGGGATTTCCCATGTGTGTAAATACCATATGGTTCCCACATGTAACCCATGTGGGATTACCCACATGGGTTTAAGGTGACAAATTTCCATACGGATGCCACATGGGAAAATCCGTCCCACGTAAATCCCATCAATCCCACACGGAACCCACGCGTAACCCATGTGGGACGCGGTTTTATTTTTCACTGGGTTAGCGCGTACCGAACGGAGGCTAAATGTCAACTGACGCCCAGGCCACCCTAGAGCAGGTATATACCTGCCCTGTTCGGAATTTTGTTCTAGGACTATCTGTAAACAAGATCTGAACGTAAAAAGACGAAAATATAAAACTCAAAAATTTGACTTTTGGCCACGAAATCGGGATTTCGTCCTACTGTGGAATGTTTAGCTAAAGTTCTGAATATTAATATCTAATTAGATATTAGAAAAAAGCGAAAACTTATTATACGCAAGCGCAGTAGGATTTTATAAACTTATAAAAATAAAAAAATGGCTGCGGACCCTCAACAACCTCTGATCTCAAAATATAACTGGATATCGTATACGGCAAATTTATTTGAAGCCAGTTTTGGCCTCCCAACACGGCGACGGTTTCGGTTGATTACCAATGAAGAAATTTTTGTTACGAATTTTTATGTCATTTATATATATAAATATTTTTAAATGCACATGCCTCAAATATAAATATAATTTTCGGATTTACATAACAATAATTTAAAAAATAAAGGCAATATTACATATTTACGTTAATTTCTAAATTATGTATTGTTTAACATAATATACTCAAAACAATAAGTTTGTATAATATCTTGCTTTTTTAAAGATAAACAAATGTTATTAAATAAGATAAAAATTTTCAGTTATTTAAATTAAGAATTAGTTTATTAACATTAGTAAAAATTAGTATAACATTAGTAAAAAACAAATAAGGAACTAGTAGTTCCAAGTTAACAATTTCCAAACAACTTTCGAATAATTATTTTAAGTTTGAAAAACTGAAATAGTTTTATTCATATTTTGTTTATTTTTCATTTATTTACTTTCTTTTAATTTTAGTTTTACTATAAATTGTTTGTTTAATATTGTTTATAATACAATTTATGCACCTTTTAGTTCTTAACTACCCAACGCTGTGCGCTACAAGGTTAATAAGTTGTCTTATTATTATGCATGGTAGGCAGCTGAATATCTTTTTATAATAAACTATTATAAAATAAGTTTTTCAAATAGATATCACAAATTTACAAATACTGCATGAACTATTAGCTGAGCTCTGTGAGTACAGACAACTCAGGGGTTCCTTCTAGAATTTTTTTATATAGTTATTTGTGTCTTATTTTATTTGGTTGTACTTTACTCAAATCACAAAACATATAAATATATATAAATATATATAAATATATATAAATATATATAAATATATATATATATATATATATATATATATATATATATAAATATTTGTTTTTCTAGTTAATTTGACAGCCAAATGAGCTGAAACAAGGAAAATATATTGTTATCACTTATAGTTGAGTCAAACATGAGGAGTTCAATTATTATTTTCAAGAAATCGACTGATCTCAAAGCAGCACTTGCAATTGCATTTTGAATTTCTATTTCATTTGAAAAGTGGCAATTTATTAAAGTAACCAACTAATTTGAAAGCACCTTTCAGTTTCTTTGCATATAATAATAACACTTATCGTTGGTTTAATCAAACCTCCTATATCTTTGAATTTTGAAAAGCTATTTTGTTTTAAATGAAAAGGGAGTACTAGTGCATTCTGACATTTAATGAGGATGTTTTTTTTTGAAGTCATGTTAGCTATGTATCTAGCAATATATGAGATCAAAGCTTTTTTGTATTCAAATAGATTGTTGTAATTTGGAATATCTGTATTATCGTGATCACAGTTGGTTCTCTCTCCGACAAATCATATTTTCTTATTAATTCGATTTCAGTCAAAGATACTTTAGAACTGGAATCGCCAAAAGAATCGTCTAAAACATATTATATATGAGTTTTTTCTCTGATGCTGCAGTTTTCATTTGAACATTGAACAGTAGTTTGCATAAAAAGTCATTTATATGTGGCTGTGAATTGCTGGCAATTAATATTGCTGTGAAACATTTCTGCAGATCTCACAGCACCAAAAAAGAGCTCTTGATGGTTTTGACTGAGCTTACATGTTAATAAACATTTCTATATAAAGATATAAATACATTTTTTTCAAACAAATGATTTTTACATACATTTGTTTCTTCAATTGTATTGAGTGATTATCCTTCAAACTATAAGAAACTATTATTTACTTTTTATTTGTTTTAAAAGTTGTTATAAATGACTATAATTCAGACCTGGATTTTTTTTACCAGTAAAAGTGACACTTTAGAATATTTTGTTCAAATAGTTTATACAATAATAGATTTCAAGTATAATATAATTCTAGAAGGAACCCCTGAGTTTTTTTATACTGTCAGCACAAAATGGCATGCTGCTACAAAAAATATAAAATTGTAGGTAGAAATGATTGCCGTTTATCATGCTGTTATGTTATTAACCTTCTAGCATACAGCGTTGGGTAACTAAGAACTAAAGGCACATAAATTATACTTAAGACTTAATTAAATTTGTAAATGCCATTTAATAAATTCAATTATGCAAAAAAATAATTTCTTTTTTTTTCTCTAATACTTATAAAATTCATTTGTTTTCTTTTATATTTAACAAATTTATAAGCTTATTTAATAATTTTTTTTCGAAGTTTGATAAAGCCATTTAAAATGTATATCGGTTTCACCGCTAGGAACCAAAATCGCCGCCATCTTGGGAGGCCAATTTTGGCTTCCACTTTTTTCGGAAAAAACAATAGAATCCAGCTATCCAGTTATATTTTGAGATCAGTGCTAATAAGAAATGTTAAGCCTACTGATAATCCTATTGTTTTCCGAAAATGAACTTTTATTGTTTTTGTTAACTTTATTATAATAGGCCCGCGTAAATCCGATCTTACGGAACCGTTTTCTTCGTCAAAATTATGTGCCACGCTTTGAGTGACATGATATGAACGTGTTTTGCTGAGTGTTTATTAGAAATTTTTATCAACATAGATTTTTTTTGAGTTCTAGAATAGTTTAACTTTAATTCTGCACGGAAATATTTTTTGAAAAATTTCGTTTATAACAAAATTGTTGTTGCTTAAAACTTCCTTTTTGTTTGGGCATCAGGTATGTATTGGAAGAATGCTGAGACTTTTTTCTAATATAATCAGACATCAACAAAAACCTTTTTTCTTGCTACCTGCCAAATTTAATGAAATAAAAGCCCCCCAGACACCCTACTAACTCACCCAAAATAGGTACCTATTTTTGACTTGAGTTCTGCTATAAGCACGGGTAGTAGGGGGAGCACGGGTAGTAGGGGGAGGTTGTATCATAATAAACATTTGAACATTTATAATGTTTAAATGTATATTATGCTATAAAATAATATTGAATAGTATATATAAAATATATAAAATATAAAAAATGTAAAAAAAAATTCACAACTTCAACAAAAAATACAAATTTTATTTAAAAAAACCAAGATTTTTTATATATTTAAGGGTGTTATATACGCCCTGCATACATTTTTTATGTATCCTTAATCTCCTTTTTAAGACTTTTCTTTTGATACCAAGTATTATGAATTTTGATAAAGAATTTGACAAAGTTATAACATTTTAAGTTAAGAAAAACTTAAAATTTGGTCACGGTTTCTTCAACAAATCCATAAATCAAAAATTTGGTACTTAAAATGCTATAACTTTTTGTAGAATTGTTCAATTTTGATAACTTTTTTCACCTTTTAAATACTGTTTTCAAGGTCTTTCCAATGATATATAACAATCTGATGTTTGATTAATTTAAAAATTTCAGTATTAATAGGTATGTGCTATTAATACTATACCCCAATTAGCAATAATGATGTTGGATATAGATAATTTAATTGTACTAAATAGTTGTAATGTAGTTAGCATTTGTAATGCCATTATATTTACCATTATTTAAATATATTCTTTTTTTATTTATAAAAATTTTTTTTTTCTAACTATCATGGGGTAAAAAACGAAGTTTGTGTTTTATTGTGAATGCAGTATTTAAGTACTAATTTTAAACTATCACAAATAAAACAAAATAAAATAGAATCTAATACAGAGTGTGATACAGTTTGTAGAAATGGACATATTATTTTATTATTTACAAATAATAGTGATTCGTTTTTCAAAGCATCTCAACAAGTCACTAAACATTTTAAGATAAAAACCTGTAAAAATCAGGTTAGGAGTCTCATAAATAAATCATTGAATTGGGCTAAAAAATTTAACAGGGCTGAGAATAGTAAGCTTTTTTTTGACTTTTACATTAAACCTTTTTGAAGCCATATATTAAGTTTGCCTAATATTGTATTATCATCACGCTCCTCAGATGTTTCATATACCAATATGAATGTTTTATCTTCTTTAACTAGTGAACCGTCAACATCTGCAGGTTATAGCGAATGAGACGTAACTAAACAAATTTAGAGAGAAACAATTAAAATATTAAGGAGGAACTTTTTAATATATTAGGGAGGAACTTGGTAGATATATATCTTAATGATGTTGTAAATTTCTTTTTTTAAATGGTTTTTTACTAAATAAAAATAATTTCAAATTATTTTTTTTAACTAAAAGAAAGGAAATTCTTGGTAGGATTTTTATTATTGTCATAAATACTGCGTTTGTGTGTGTGCGTGTGTGTGTGTGTGTGTGTGTGTGTGTGTGTGTGTGTGTGTGTGTGTGTGTGTGTGTGTGTGTGTGTGTGTGTGTGTGTGTGTGTGTATGATAAATTGTAATAAATGGTAAACTGAGCTAAAATAAAATTATACTTTTTATTCATTAAGCTGCAGGAGAGTATTTACTGCAGACAAGTAATTTATTTCTTTGTTTAAAGAAAAATTATAAATAGGTTAGCACTATTTTTTGTAATTTTTTTTAAACTTATTTCATATTAAAAATTTAAAAAATTAAATTTAACAGCTTCATCCTCATCATCACTGCCATCTGGCGCCCAATATGAAAACCAAGATCTCCTCTGTAATTTTTTTACTGTGTTTTAGTTTTTGTTTTTCATTTTCAAACACTCATTTAACTTTTTCTTTTTTAAAAATAGGCTTGTCTAGAAGTGATTTCTTGGTTTGGCGCCGATGCCACCCTGGGCCTAAATCAAAAAGGGCCTTCCACATATGGGACCAGAATAAAGATAAAGACCTGCAGAAGATTCAGGAATGTAGTTATTAACAACTATACATATACTTATCAACAAGTTTATATAGATTTACTTAGCTGAATCTATATATACTTAGTATAGTGTGTATGGATATATTTATTAAGTTGATATTTGTATAAAATCTTTTTGTATATTAATTTTGGTATATAGTTGAGTTTGATTTTTGTATGAAAAATTTGTGTTTTATATGTATAGTATTTATTATTACAAAAAAATAATACTTGAGCTTTAACCCACCCTACCCAAGGTGCGAGGGGTGTAGAGCTTCCAAATAATACCTTCTTGTACCCTTTTCATGCATTTATCTCTAAAATTTTACTTTCTTTTGATGCTAAACTGCATGCATTTAGATATTAAGATACTAAGTAATAATCTTGATATTAGGTCAGAGGGTGCCCGAAACCAAACGGATTTCTAATCTATCAACCTAAAGTATCCAAATCATATTTGATGGTACCCTGTTAGAATATATTAAAAAATACAAATAAAAATTATAAATTTCAATTAAATAATAATACTTTCTTTTAAAAAACCTAAATTTTTCAATATAATAAAGGGTTTTGTAGACACCCCTCTAGCACCCTTCATACACCCTTTGTATATACATAATGCCCTTTGTTAGACATACCTTTTGATACAAAGTTGTATCTATTTCAATCAGAATTGACCAAGTTATGACGTTTTAAGTTAAAAGAAATTTGATCACAGTTTTTTCAAGAAATCAAAATATCAAAAATTTGATACTCGAAATTCCATAACATTTTGTAGAATTGTTCGATTTCGATAATTTTCAAAATACTGAATTAAAGACCTTTCCAATGATACCTAGTTTTAAGAATAACTTCAATTTGCCTTAAAGTTTTTGCTATGTCCCAGAAATTTTATAAAAATCAAAGTGTTTATGTTTCAATAAAGTATTTTTCTAAAAGACCTATAATAAATTTAAGTTTAAATTCAGTTTTAAAATTGTGAATCAATGATAAACTTAGCTTAAAAAAAACTCTTTTTAAATTTTTCATATATTTTCATATATGTGAGGGGATTTCCTCCTTACGTGTATCTTACTTTTTATTAATAAGTTATGACGTAATCTCTCAAATTCTTATTTATTATTTTTTAATTTTATTAGTCACTGTGGTAGCGAATGGGTCGTAGGCTATTTATAACTTGATATTAGAGGCCTTACAAGTTAAAATTATTTTTAAATTAATGGGAACCTAATCTAGGGCGCGACGATATTAAGTAGTAAGTCAACAAAATTTTTTTTGCTTTTCTAAATAGCTATTAACCTAATAATTTAAGAATAATACTTTACATGACATACATAAGAATAATACTTTAGTAATACTGCAATAGACAAAAAAGTTAAGATTGAAATTAAATTATGGTTAAAATTCCTTTTCCAACCTTTTATTAATCTGTACCTTCCACAACTTAATTAAGTTCAAAAATATTTAAGTTTATAATTTTGTGTACATTAAGTGAAATAAAAAAACTTTCTTTCTAAAAGCTATTGATTAATATGTTTTTTTTTGCTTGACGTCATTTTTCGGGTAACTTTGCTGCTCACTAATAAATGTTTTTAGCTGTTGAAATTATATCTTCTTTTATTTTTGAAACAAGGGCAGAAAGTGTTATTGACTCCAACATTTATTGCAACAATTTTGAACTTCAAATGTAGTTATTATATCTATGGTCACTATCTGATCATTTCATATTTAATAAAATCGCTGGATAGCTTCCTTTGATATATCATGGCTAAATCAAGGAGAATGACCATTGTTTAACTGTTATCATAAAACGTAATGAAGTAAAATACAATAATACTATACAAGGTTCAGAAAATTTAAAATTCAAAATAATTTATAAAATATGTAAGCAATGCTTATACAGTATTTTTTGTAGACTTCAACGTGAATACTGGTTATGGAATGACTGCTTAAACCGACAGTAGTAGAATTTTTTTTGTCAAAAACTGAATATATATTTGCACAAAGACTAAATACAATTGCATTATTTTATTTTTATATTCTTTAACTTTTAAAATGTTGGGAATCATATTTTATATATATATATATATATATATATATATATATATATATATATATATATATATATATATATATATATATATATATATATATATATATATATATATATATTTACATTGTTTATATATATGAGATTGTTTGTGGTTGGCATAACGTTTTTTCCATTTGCCCTCGGTTAAGCCAATATATTGTTTATCAGGGATGTTTTGTGAAGAAACAATGCATTTGTAAAAAATATTTGATAAGCAATTGCTATTCATAGGGCAGTCAATTTTTTGCTTGCAGTTAAAATTTTCAGTATTTTTTGTATGTTGAGAAATTCATTTTTATTAATCAATGCAAAATTATGACCTTTTATAACTCTTTCAATATTTTCTGTAAAGCTATACTTACCTTATTAGTGTTTCTGTTAAAATTTTGTGTAATTTATTAGAGGGAGGGAAATGTATGTCAACTAATTTTAAAAAAATTTTAAAAACTTTTCCAATATTTGTTGAAACATTTTTGGAAGTTAACCAAAGTCGGTACTTGATAAATATAAGTATATATAAACACTGGCATAGAGACAGAGGAAGCGTTGCCCTTTCCCTCAAAGCTAACTAAAAGTTTCAGTTTTTTTTATTTAAATTTTAGCTGCGTTAGGCCCCTTTAATTTCTGTTTCAACCCCACCTGCATCCTAACTTTCTTAACCTTTCTAGGTCTCTCTCTCTCTCTCTCTCTCTCTCTTTCTCTCTCTCTCTCTCTCTCTCCTTTCTCTCTCTCTCTCTCTCTCTCTCTCTCTCTCTCTCTCTCTCTCTCTCACTCTCTCTCTATCTCTCCTCTCTCTCTCTCTCTCTATATATATATATATATATATATATATATATATATATATATATATATATATATATATATATATATATATATATATATATATATATATATATATATATTATATATATATATATATATATATAGATTTGTTTCACAAGTTTCTTTCCGTAAAGGGTTATTACGGAATTAATATTAATTTTTTATATTTAATTAATATAATTTTTTTCGTATAATGCGTTACGGAAGATGAATTTGCACAGGTAGGGGAGATGGGGGCGCATTGATCGCCGGGGCAGTATGATCTTTTGGCTTTTACTCGTTCATTTTTGCCTTACTAGAAGTGAGGTTGCAATTTAATTAACCATTATGCTTCCCTAATTGATTATTCGTAATATTTTTTCATAAGGTTATCAGCGTCAAAAAAAATAAAGAAAATATTGTTTTTCGTCATAAAAAGTGATTTTTTTAAATCGTACTATAATTCAAATATATTTTTATTTAGATGTCTGTATGGGTTAACAACAATTTTATTTTAAATTTGTAAGTGTTAGGTGTATAATATAATATATAATTTTTATTTGGCTGCAATTTATACAGTAGATATTGCTATCAATATGTTACCTATACCTATTGGGGTACATTGATCTTTGACTATGCGGGGCCCATTGATCGGAGGATCAAAGTGCCCCATAGAAGACGAAGTGCCCCATGTTTTTGTTTATAAGCAATACAGTTAAACGAATGGAATTGTATTTATAATTAAAAAAAAAACTATATATAAACAAACAATAGCTTTTAGCATTTCATTTTTTAAATCTACTTATGTTATAAGCTAGTAATAATAATACTATTATTTTATAATATCAAAAGAATAATATTTAACATAATAATTAAAAAATATTTAACATAATATTATTATGTTAAATATTAGCATTTATTAAAAACATATGTTTTTATTGATATATTTTTTTACAGATCTTAAAATGGTTAGAAATAGAATTAAAAAAACAAATAAAGTTGCTATACCAAGTGAAACAATGAAAGTAGCTGTTAATAAAGTTTTAGAAGGAACACAACTGAATGTTGTAGCACGTCAGTTTAACATAGATAGAATGACTTTAAAAAGATATTGTCGTAAAAAGAGGCTTAATCCAAATGAAGCTTTCAAGCCTAACTACAACAATAGACAAGTTTTTACAGCAGAAGATGAAAAAAGTTTATCAAGTTATTTACTGATTGCATCAAAAATGAACTATGGCCTTTCAACTAGGTCAACGCGATTATTGGCATATGAATTTGCTTTAAAAAACAATAAGATATGCCCATCATCATGGATCAAAAATAAAATTGCAGGCATTGATTGGTTGCAAGGTTTTATGAAAAGACAACCAGAGTTGTCTCTACGAACACCTGAAGCAACGAGCTTCGCTCGATCAACAGCTTTTAACAAACACACTGTAAGAGAGTTTTTTCAAAATCTTAAAACGGTAAGAAATCGATATAAATATAATCCTAACTGTATATATAATGTTGATGAAACTGGTTTAACAACCGTTCAAAAGCCGGTAAAGGTTTTAGCAGGTAGAGGAAGCAAACAAGTTGGAAGAATCACATCTGCAGAACGAGGAACATTGGTAACTGCATGTTGTGCCTCTAATGCTATTGGAAATTCCATTCCTCCATTATTTATTTTTCCTAGGGTAAAGTTTCATGATTACATGATTAAGGAAGGACCTCCTGGATGTGTGGGATTTGCAAATCCTTCTGGTTGGATGAACTCAGAAATTTTCATAGAATGGATTAAACATTTTGTTAAATATTCAAACTGTTCTCAGGAATCTCCAGTTTTGTTACTTCTCGACAGTCATGAAAGTCATATTTCTGTTAAAGGCTTGGAGCTTGCAATTCAACACGGAATTACAATGATAAGTTTTCCTCCCCATTGCAGCCATAAATTGCAGCCATTAGATAGAACTGTTTTTGGACCATTGAAAAGGTTTTACAATTCTGCATGTGATAATTGGATGGTTTCAAACCATCCAATTATCACATGCATAATGTGATAATTGGATGGTTTGAAACCATCCAATTATCACATTATGCATGTGATAATTGGATGGTTTCAAGACCAATGACCATTTATGATATTGTTTCAATAGTTCGAGAACCGTATACAAAAGCTTTCTCACCATCTAATATACAGACAGGATTTAGAGTAGCTGGCATTGAGCCATTCAATTCTGAATTTTTCAAAGATGACGAATATTTACCATCATCAGTTACAGATAGAGCTGCTCCAGATACAGTTACTATCACTCCTGTCAACAACATGGAATCTGAAATGATACCAGCACATGTTAATCACATAGAGTCTGAAATAACTATAGTAAATATTGAAACAAGTATTTTAAACAAAGTGTCAACAAGTGTTGCTTCTATAATCTCACCTGAGGTTTTAAAACCTTACCCAAAAGCATCTGCCAGAAAAAAAAAAGTTAAAAGTAGGCATTTAAAAACAAGGATCTTGACTGATACTCCTTTCAGAAATGAAATTCGTTTGTCAAAAGAAAAGAAAATTTTGAAGCAAACCAAAAATCAACAAAAAGTCTCCACAAAAGATAAGAAAGAAACTAAGAATTACTTGCTTAGGAGTAAAAAACAATGTAAACCAAAAGCTGCTTCACAACTTGACTTTCACAAATGATGAAATATTCTTAATCAAAATATTGTACTTTTAACAAGTTTTGTAAACTTAAAAGTTGTATTCTTATTTCAGTCTTTATATTTCAGTTCTTATAAATTTCAAGTTGTTGTAAAGTTTTAAACGTATATAAAGCGGGTAGCTTATAGCTGCTGTGATTTATACATTTTTTAATTAAAAATTATACTAGTGGGTTTAACTGCTATATTTAAAAAATAATTAAAAAATTTAGATGTATTATATGTTATACAATATTACCCTTTGACTAAATTATTTACAAGATTTAGTTATAGAAGTGTTAAACGTTTAGATAATATTACGCATATAAGATCAATGTGCCCCAAGTCGGAGATCATAGTACCCCATAGTTTGGGGTACATTGATCTGTTGAGAGGGTTGTTTAAAAGTTAAAATTATTTATGTTTATCATTTTTTTAAATTAAAATATTTATATATTCCAGAAGCCAGATAGTTCTACATGTGTTTCGTAGTTAATAAGTTTTTACATCTCTTTCAGGTTTTGCGCAAGTTTCAAAACACTGCTACGGCGATCAATGCGCCCCCATCTCCCCTACAACTTCCGCAATAGCAACTTGAAATACGGAAGATAAAAATTCGAAATTTTTGTAAATTTTTGTTTACGGCGATCACCCCTACTTTAGACAATTGTCTATTTGTACAAATACATAATGATTGCATAAAAAACATATTTTTATATACTTAGACGTTTTCCTTCTTATTATTTTCATTTTATTATCTATAACCTGATTAATCCTAATAATAATTTTGTTCCAAGAATAAGATTTAGATATTTTTAAATACCTAAAATTATAAATATATGGTTGTTATTAAATAAATATTTTCGTAACTAAAGACCGTAGCCATCATTAAAATATAATAACTTGTGTATAATAACTTGCCGTTTTTAAACGACCGTGAATGAAAGACAAAAAAAAAAGAAGTTTTTGGTAAATTTGAACAACTTAAAAATATGGTATGCAATAAAAATGAAGAGCTAATGAATACAAGGTCATAAATTCCACCGCTATGTTTAAATAAGTGCTTATAAGACTTTAATCTCACTCGCCACAACCTTGCTAGGGCACTTTTGACTTTATAAATCAATAAGTTAAAAAATCAATAAATAAAAAAATAAAAAGTAACAAATGGTTTCTTTAATAAAAAAAAATAAAAAAAGGTCCTTAAAAACTAAAATTCACTAGACTGGACTGTGTCAAATACCCTACTAGCCAACTAAATTTGTCAAAAAACCAACTATAACTTGAAAATCACCTTCTTTGTGGGGGAAGAACACCCCTTCCCTCTCACATCCGCCCCCTAAAATTGTCTTTGTATCTTTACACATAAAAAACCTTTGTTTCTTAAAACACTCGACAAAAATAATACACAATATTAACCTAAAAATGATTTTGTTCTTTGTATTTAGTGAATATTTTGGATCGTAGTTGAGAGAAGTAAAAGCTAAAAATAAGTTATACACAAGCTCAAAAGACTAACTCGGAAAAACATCTGCTTTTGTCGTTTCACAAAAGTAATGTATAACAACTTGAGCGTTTTATAACTTTTTAAAAAAATGAACAAATCACTAATTGACTTTAAATTTGACTAAAAGGTGTGCATTTATTGCTTGTGGGTCTTTATTATTTTAATTTTTTGTTGAAATATGTAAAGAATACCCAACACGGTCGTTTGCAGGAGGAAAGTTATTATACGCATGCGCAGTGGAATTACATATATTGAAGAATTTTTAAAAATGGCTACGGTAACAGCGTTATAAAAACTAATCATTGACAACGAGTAGCTTGTTCAATTTTAGATAATTAAATAGGTTTTTAACTAGTTTTTTCATGAAATTATATTGAAAATAATTTGTAGCTGTACGAAGAAATTTTTCAAATAAAATGCAAGACCTCTGATTGTGAATAATATCTACTTTCAGCTAAAGCAACTTTAGTGTTTTTGTTTACAATTTTTAAACCTTTTTTAAAATATTTTTGAGCGTAGAAATTTTTTAATTTAAATTTATTCAGCAAGATGAACCTTTTATCTTTTTGGTATTTTTTGCTTATATGAGGATTCAATTTTTTTTGCAGGGTTAAAAGAAAATCTTAATCATTAAACTTTTATA
Organism: Hydra vulgaris; assembly: GCF_038396675.1. Lineage (NCBI taxonomy): Eukaryota > Metazoa > Cnidaria > Hydrozoa > Anthoathecata > Hydridae > Hydra > Hydra vulgaris. Next base: position 66,790,997 of record NC_088920.1, on the reverse strand, counting down.
ACCTGTTGCTATGGTGCTCTTTTCCGATGTGGCTATATATATATATATATATATATATATATATATATATATATATATATATATATATATATATATATATATATATATATATATATATATATATATATTTATAGTGCTCAATATTCTTAAAGAAGAGAGCATAATATTGTTATATGTTAGTAACATAATATTTTTATTTGTTAGTAACATAATATATATATATATGTATATATATATATATATATATATATATATATATATATATATATATATATATATATATATATATATATATATATATATATATATATATATATGTATATCTGTATGTGTGTGTGTGTGTGTGTGTGTGTGTGTGTGTGTGTGTGTGTGTGTGTGTGTGTGTGTGTGTGTGTGTGTGTGTGTGTGTAAATTATTAAAAAACACTTATATAACTTTTTTCTTCAACTTTAAGTTTCACCATTGCTGGATCATCAGGAAGAGTTACTAAATTTTAAAAAAATTCAATTTATAGAAAAAATTATTTTACAGGAAGTTATAAATTATTATAACTAAAAATAAAAATAATTTTTTTTTAAATTACTATATTTTTTTGGTTAACGGGAAGTTACAGAAAGTAATTATTAAATAAATTTCTTTGGAATGGGGATAATTTAATTTGGTCATTTGATTTTCTAATTTTTTAAGAGGTATTTATTTTTGTGTTTATATTTAGAAATTAATTCAAATTTTTAATTTAATAAATTTTCCAGATTTAAATGAGTAATTATTTCAAATTTTTCTTGCAAACATAGCATACATTTTTTGGAAATGTTATTATTTAGCAGGGCATTTAATATTGCTCTGTTCTTTAAGAACATTGAACACTCTATTTGTAAAATACAATAACATAATTTGCACACACACACACACACACACACACACACACACACACACACACACACACACACACACACACACACACACACACACACACACACACACATATATATATATATTAGGGCCCTGCAAATCGACATTTTTTGTTTCGAATTGAATCTTGAAGCAGGTCTTGATTTGCAAATCGAATCAGCAATTCGTGGTAAACCAAATTTAAGCATTTTTTTTTTTGCAAAAAAATAAAAATATTTCTTTGATTAAATTCTTCTTGCCCGGATTATATTTTTGGCCTTTGTTTAAAAGTGATATTAGAACTATTTTCATTTACTCTTACTCCACCTGGGGTAAAAACCCATTTCAATTACATTTTAGCTTTAGAAATCTTAAAAAATAGCAACATTCGCAAAATAAAATATGATTCGAAAAAACTTGAATCTTTTTTTTTGACTCAATCGAAGCAACACTTGATTCGCGAATCGAATCGATTCGCAAGGCCCTTATATATATATATATATATATATATATATATATATATATATATATATATATATATATATATATATATATATATATATATATATATACACACATACATACATACACATACATATATTATATTATTATGCACACTTATTTATGATCAAAATTTTGAGTGTTATTATTCCAGGCTTTCGATTTAGTCAATAACTTCAAATAAATCAACTGTATTGCCTGCTTCAAAGCAATACTATTAGTTATGTTTTTGATTTTATCAGTTGAATGCTATAATTTTGATTCTATCTATTGAATCATCAGTCTGGTTTTGTACATATTGATTCAAAATTAATAAATTATGATAAAAATTGATTTAAACAAACAAATATTATAGTATATATTTTTTTAGTATTCCAACCATATTTGGGTCTTGAAAAGGAAACTAACCTGTTGTAAAGAAGGGAAAAATAAACTAAAGCAGAAAGACTTTTTCTTGGAACTCGATATAAATATTTTTTGTATTTCGTGTTTAAATTTTTTTATTTTTTAATGTTTTTTAGCTTGAAACTGTTAAAATCAATATGAATATATTTAGAATATTTTTTATATAAAGATTGAAGGAATGAAAAATGTATTTTATGAATGAAAGATATTTATATTTTTATTTGAATTACATTTTGATCTTCTATTTTGTGTTGAAATACATGCAACAGTCAACATTTTAATGAGAGAATTTGTTGTGTTACTTGCTAATGAATCTTCATATAATAAATAATCTTGGCATTGAGGACATATTGCTTTACTAATTGGCTTGAACTTAATATTTTCTACAATACAAAAAAAGCAGAAAAGATGCTCGCATTTTTTTAAAGTTAAAGGTTGCTTTGGAATTTTAACGCATATATTACATAAGCAATGTTGCAAATGTGGATTTAACTCATTATTTAGCTCTGATATATCTATGTCTTCATCTTGTATTATGGTTATTGCTTCTTTTATGGTAGTGAACAATGCAAATGTCCACATCTTTGAATAATTTTTTTGGCGGCCACTACATCTTGCTTTATTTCTAGATTGTTGTTTAGAAACTACTAAACTTTTTCTAAGCTTTTTTACTGATTGGCAAGTAAAACAGTCATCACAGTGTGGTTTCCACTTAGTACAGAGACCAAGGGCAGTTGATGTTTTTCTTGAAAGCACATTGTTCATTGTACAATAATATTTTTTACACATTTTTGGAGGATGGACAATTTCCAAATCTGTCATTTCAACATGAAACAGCTTCTCTAATTTTACTTTAAGAATTTCTCCTATAAAATAATGCTTTTTACCAAGTAACTGTCCACAAACTCTGCAAATGAGTTTAATATTTTTGTTGTGAAGTTCCATTTTATTTAACATTAGACTATATAAAAAATAGTATATATATATATATAATTATAAACAAATTTATTTTTTACAAATCCTTGTAACTCATCCATATTTATCAACCAATTCCTATTTATTTATTTTTTTTTCGAGATCTATTTCTCTTTATTTATATATATATATATATATATATATATATATACATACATACATACATACATACATACATACATACATACATACATACATACATACATACATACATACATACATACATACATACATACATACATAAATCGGAAAGGAGTACCGTAGCAACAGGTTACAAAAAGTTAACGATTAAGATTTTATTTTAACCCTGCAAAAAAAATTGAATCCTCATATAAGCAAAAAATGCAAAAAGGATAAAAGGTTCATCTTGCTGAATAAATAAAAATTTTAAAATTTCTACGCTCAAAATTTTTTTAAAAAAGGTTTAAAGATTATAAACAAAAACAGTAAAAGTAGCTTTAGCTGAAAGTAGATTTTATTCACATTCAGTTGTCTTGTATTTTATTTAAAACATTTCTTAGTACAGCTGCAAGTTATTTTCACAATAATTTCATTTAAAAAAATAGTTAAAAGTCTATTTAATTATCTAAAATTAAACAAGTTACTCGTTGTCAATGATAAGTTTTTAAAAACGTTGCATCCGTAGCCATTATTAAAATTCTGAATTATTTTTAACTCTACTGCGCTTGCGTATAATAACTTTCCACTTATTTCCAAAGTCTAAACGACCGTGCCAAATACTACGAAGATAAAACGCATATTTTTGAAACAATGAAAATGAATTTTAAAAAACTATACAATAACTATAAGTTTAATGCAATAAAATTTTTTTGAAAATTTCCGGAAGTTTTTTGACCCTAATAAAAATACGGCGCTTCAAAAATATATTTAAAATTGTGGCTGAGCCAAGTTGACTATGTTACAAAATATTTAATTCAGAAAAATGAAATACTTCACTGAAAAACCAAAGTTTTTAACGGGTATTGTCTCACAAACCCATAAATTTTTGAAAGATTGTCAAACATTTGACAATCAAATAATTCTGCAGCGTATCAACTTAAATCAGACTGGGAGTTAAATAAAATGGCAAAATAGGTGGTAGCAAATGTAGCAAAAGTCAGTTTGTCATGCTCTGAAACTACTCTATACATACCCCCGATAATTTATTACATATCTAAGCTTTTTAGCTGCAATCTTTTTATTTACAAAAAGGTTTATGTACACTCCACAGTGCCTATGTTATTTAATTCAATATACTCCAATGCAACTACATCTAAATCAGTCCATTTATAGATGCATTGATGCATTTATTCTACGAAACGTTGGTGATCACTTTATAATTACATTAAATGAATGCTTTCGATAATTCGTCATTATGTCGATAAGGTTACACTAAAGAATATTTACTATGCATTATTCTCATCTCATCTTAGATATTGTTGTCAGGTTTGGGGTCAAGTTGGAAATTATCGCATTAACAAGTTGCTATCGTCTCAGCGTCAATCCATTAAAATATTAAACTTTCAACCAATTATATCAGATTAATCAAAGTCCTTCAAAAAACTTTTCATTTCAACATTTTCAACGCTAGTAAAGTATGCTAATCTTCTTTTTGTTTTTGACTACTTAAACAAAAACTTACCACCTCCTATCACAAACTTGTTCACAGAACGTAGACTATTACATTCCTATACTACTAGAAATATACACAATGGAAAACTAAATTTACGATCTTTTAAAACCCAGAAGTATGGTAAATCAGTGCGTCTGTGAATGGAACAGGAGCCTTGCATGAATTTTGAATGAGTCCAAAAAACTATATCCTAAAATACCTTTACTCCATTTTAAACAATATCAATTAAAAAAAATTCTGAAAAAATTTTTTTCTAACTTTAGACATAATCCTTACGATTAAAGTATTTTTTTAATTTTCTTTTCGTCGTTACTACAATTATCATCAGTATTTTTTGTTTATTTTTCTCTTTTTTTTATTATTAAAACCTGCTAATTATGATTTCTAAATGTTTGTTTTAATGTATGTTCTATGTGCTTTAATCTATGTGTTTATTGTCCATATGTATCAATGTATGTCTTTGCTTATTATTACTTATATTAAGTTTAAAACTGGTATCACTCCTTTGATCAGATTTCTGTATGAGTGACACCATCCTAATAAACAATTAACTTATTATTATAAATAATTTTATACTCTTAACTACCATTATAATATTAGTTATTATTATTATTTTTCACTGTAATTATTGTAAACATTCTTATTATTACTATAATTTGTATTAATTTTTTTTATCTTATTATTATAATATATTGTTATTATTATAATTATTATTGTTATTATTATTATTATTATTATTATTAGTGTTATTTTTATTATTATCAAAACTATTTTAAAAATGATTTACGGAAAATAAATAGTTTGTTGTTGTTGTTGTTGTTGTTGTTGCTGTTGTTGTTGTTGTTGTTATTGTTGTTGTTGAATACAACGATATAAGTAATTTAAAAAAAGAAAAACACAAATTAATACACATAAAGTTGAAAATCTTTGTCATTTAAAAGAAACTTTTAAACATTTTTACAAATATTTTACATTGTTAGACATACTACGGCCATTGATGATAACACTGCCACCATACGCAGTCTTTGTTTCTTTTAATTTCATTCGTGTTGTAGATTCCTTTTTTTTTCAGAGTGTCTTTATGTGAAACAATTTCCTATGAAAAAAACTAGTAACTTTAAAAACTACATTCGAATATATATGTTATAAAATGATGATTATTTTTAAAATTTTTATATAACTTTGATTCTTTTGAGACCCAACATGATATGCTTTTGAAGAACAATTTTTTTGATAATTATAGGGACCCGTCTGATGTTTAAGAGTATTGAGCTACCCCTTTTTTTTGAAAATTTTTTTAATTCTAGTATTTTTTTATTATATAGAACATATCTAGAGTGTGAGAGCAGACATTTAAAAAAAAGTTATTTTAATGGTCAACCTAATATATATATATATAAATATATATATATATATATATATATATATATATAATATATATATATATATATATATATATATATATATATATATATATATACTTATATATATATACGTAAGTGTATAATATAAATGAAGAAAATATCTTTATATTATCATATAAAATATTGTATACTTAAAAGAGTGCTCAATAGATAAACTAGAGCTATATAGTATATATGCTACTGTTACCCGCAGTACCAGGAATTAGCTAAATGCTAATTTTTATAATACTTTTTAATATTGCAACTCTTAGTTTCAAGGTAGAAAAATTAAACTTTTACTAATTGCCTGATGAATGTGGTAACACATGAAACTTAGAGTTGCAATATTAAATATTGTTATAAACATAAGCATTTTGCTAATTCCATGTACTGCGGGTAACAGTAACATATATACTATATATATATATATATATATATGACAAAATATATGTATATTTGTATACGCGGCCCACACGGAAGCGCTTATAAATAGAAGTGTATGTGGTATTTTAAAAAAAAATATATGGCTTGCAATCGGGCAATACAGATAAACAAATGAACTTGCTACATTTAAAATTTTAAAAGTAGTAAATTGTTATTGTCATGCAAAAAAGCTAGAGTATTCCATGGCATCGCCTTATTTACAATTTAAAGAGGTTTTAATTTTTGTCAGTAAGTGAATTCGTGATTGTTTTTTTTTTGTAAGTTGTTATCCAATATGACCTTTTTTTCTGAAGTTTGGTAATATCAGATATAATACACTGTGTTTGCTGCAAAATAACTAAATAAAATAAAGCGGGAAAAAGGTTCTAAAATAACAGTCAAAGTAAGCAAACTTTTAACATTTTTAATTTTCATTTCCAATTTTTTATACATGGATTTCATGCAAAACTATTTGAAAGCTTGTTTTATAGCTTGCGGTATAAGAACTAATGCCTCACATGACCCACGCAAGTAGTCTCCCATAAAGAACAGTGATTATTATATCTCTGACATTTGCTTCACACATCTGACTCATGTGAAAATTTCACACGCATATATTACTTGAAAAGTGTCAAACAGATTCTAGGAATTCTAGGAATTCTAGTTATTAAATGAAGTTTTTTTGGTAAACCAAAAATTAACCGTGCTTTGCTAAAACTATAAAAATCAACCACAAAACAATTACGTACATTATACGTCATTGCAAATGAGTTTAACAACTTCTTTGTTAATATAGGATCTAAACTTGCATCCCAAATTCCTAAGGTAAATAAATCTTTTGATAAATATTTAGATCGTAATAAAAATGAATTGAATAACGTAAAACTAACCATGTTAGAATTTGACAATGCTTTTAAAAGCCTAAAAAGAAACAATGCAACGGAAATCGACGATATTAATAGCAACATAGTAATTAACTGCCAAAACGAGCTTAAAGTTCCCTTATTTAAAATATTTAAACACTCCTTAAAGGAAGGTATCTTTACTGAAAAACTGAAAACAACGAAAGTAAAACCTATTTATAAATCAGGAGATACAAGTAAAATAGACAATTACAGACCAATATCAATACTTTCTACATTCTCTAAGATACTTGAGAGAATTATGCACAATAGAGTATTTACTTTTTTTAAAGAAAATAATTTTATTCACTCCAAGCAATTCGGTTTTCAAAAAAATACTTCAACTGAACACGCAATCCTTCACCTGGTTGATGAAATAAAAACTCTTTTACAAACGGAGAAGTTACATTAGGTATGGTATTAGGTATGTATTAATAGATCTCTCTAAGGCTTTTGATACAGTCGACCACAAAATATTATTATCTAAACTTAACATGTATGGCATAAGGGGTAGAACAAACAAATGGAGAGAAAGCTACGTGTACAATCTATATACTATGGAGATAATAAACTCCCGAATCCTTCTATATTAAAGTGTGGTATTCCTCAGAGTTCAATGCTTGGGGCTTTGCTTTTTTAAATCTATGTTAACAATCTCTATCGGGCATCAAAAAGAATTTCAACTATAATGTTTGCTGATGATAGCAACTTTTTTATCTCCGGAAAAATTATAAACGAACTGTGCGAAGAAATGAATCAAGAATGAGAAAAAATTTCTAGATGGTTTAGGGCAAATAAACTTTCTGTAAACTCAAGTAAAACGAAGTTTTCTTTATTTCATCCTTCTTATAAAAAAAAAAGAAGTCGAATCTTCTCTTCCAAAATTGTTTATTGAAAATAGAGAAATAAGTAAGGACAACGCTACTAAATTTTTAGGTGTTCTTATTGACGAAAATCTAAATTGGAATAAACATATCGCCTATTTAGGTAGTAAAATATCTAAAAGTATCGGAATAATATACCGATCAAGCCATTTATTGAAAAAGCCGCAACTCAAACAAATCTTCTATAGCTTTGTTCAAAGTTATTTAAAATACAGTAATACAGCATAGGGTAGTACCTATAAAAGCAAACTAGAACCTCTCTATCGTAAACAGAAGCATGCTATACAAGTAATTAATTTTAAAAATAAAAAAGAACACCCAAAGCCTCTTTTTGAACAGATGTCTTTACTAACATTGTTTGAACTAAATATATATAATATTCTAAGTCTTATGTATAATAGCAAAATGCAAAAAACTCCTTCAATTTTCTATTGTCTTTATAAACAAAAGCCAGAGTATAAATACCTGTTGCGCAAAAATAGTACCCTTTTAGAGCCTTCATGCAAAACTAAGCTTAAGCAATTTAAAATTACTTATCGTGCACCTCATATCTGGAATAAGTTTTTATTATTCAATCAAAATATTATTGACTTTGAAAATTTAAATGGCTTTAAAAAAACTATTAAAAAGAGTATTTTAAAGTATAAAAATTTACTTACTGATTTTTTCTAAATTTGTTCACTACTAGCTTCTTATATAAACTCTTATTTTTTAATATACTTCAACATATTTTTCAAACATTGCGTTAGCATTAAACGTGGTAATATTATAGGGTTAATATGCAATATACATTGTATGACTTCTGTTCCAAATATTAAATAAAAGCCCATGTGATGCAACTCCTAACTCTATACTTGGACACTTTTTGAAGTAAATTAGTTATTGCCAACGAAACAGACATGTGCGGCTGTGGCGCATTGGTTAGAGCGCCTGCTTTATCAGCAGGATATCCAGGCTCGAAGCGAGCTCTGGACAAATTTTCGCTTCACAGTAAGGAAGGAGGCGTGAACTTCCTGGTTAAATGCACTTCCGCGGTGTTCTGTGACAAGACCGTAAGGACTTCTTTGGGCACCAAAAAACACAACAACAAAAAAATTGATACTCAAATATGCAATAGATATGTTATTAGACAATGTTTGCAACAAAAATTTTCTGTTTGGTGAAAAATTCATTCTTACAAATTTCTATTTGGTGGAAAATTCATTTTTTCAGATAAGAAAAAATGAATTTTCAAATAAGTTGATGTTGTAGAGGCATGTATAAAATGCTCTCTACAGTGCAGTAAATGCAGAGGTTTGCATTAACTTAAAATAAAAGAGTACATAATGAGAAAGATTTTCCCCAATGACTTTTAAAGTTTTGGAGTTTTATTAACTTTGGTAAGGGCTTTTTTTTGCGGTGCTCTGTGATAGAGACCGTAAGGACTTCTTGGAAAACTTTAATAAGCACACACACAAAACTTTTTATAAAAAATTATAACCAAATGACATTTATATTTACAGACGTTTTTACATAACATTATAAAAATACAACATAATAAAGGTTTTAACATTTACTTAACTGTAGAGGTAAGTAAATCATTTTAATATAAATTCTGTGTTCAAAAAGAAACGGGAGATGAGTCAGAAAATGTCGGTAATGCACGGTATTCAAATAATAACATTATTAAGTATCAAGGAAAAAAGTTTAAATTTTAGATTTTCCCTGAAAAAATGAGCACTCGATTCATTAAACGAGGGTTGAAATCGTACTTTTCAAAAAAGCAACTGCAGCAGTTTTATATTGCTTCTGCTGTAAAGAGACATGACTCATCTCACATATTACTTATTGTAAATAGAAACCGGATAGACTTAAATCACCAAGGTGATTTAGTTAAGATGGTTTCCATTTACTCACTCGTGAATATAAAAATTGACAAAAAATTAAACTAAGCGACAATATTTGTTTATCTGCTTGAAATAAAATTATAAAAGTATTTTAATTCAAATTAACTTTAATTAAATTAATTCATTTCGTCATTAAACGTTTATAAAAAGTTTTGTTTTATAATTCCATTACCTTAGCGGATTAGTGGATTGTGCATTCATATAACATATGAATACATAAAAGGCAATGCACAATCCGCTAATCCAATAATATTATTATCAAATAAAAACTAAAGGTCTCCAAAGGTACGCTTAGTGGACATTTTGTTTGCATGTTTTTTTAACCTTCCTGATTTTTAAATAACAGAACAAAACAAATTATGCCAAAATTTAGGTAGATGGTAAAATCAAAAACCTATACCGACGTTTGAAGTTTTGTGTAAATTGATGACCCAATAATAAATCATTGTTTTAAATAATTGCGTAGCGTAAAAAACTAAGTACATTTACACAAAACTTCAAACGTCGGAATAGGTTTTTGATTCTATCATCTACCCAAAATTTATTGTAACTGTTTCGAAGATCAATTTAATACATTTGCCAATAAAATTGATTTATTTAACTTTAATAACTCTAATAATGAGTTTGAACATTTCATTTCAAACATTGCTTCTTTTTGATTTCAATAATAATGCAAGATTTTAACAAAGTTGTTTTGCTAATACAATTATTCTAATAAGTTGCAAGTAAACATTATTTGTTTTGTTTAGATTCATAATCACAACAAATATTATTAAAAAAAAAGTTTTGTAAATTTTAAATGACGCATGTTTTGTTTCTATTTATTGGGTAATAGGGGAGCTAAATAAGATTAACTTCATTACCTTTTTTAGAGTACGTTCATTACGCAAGTTGTCCTCACCAGTTATTTTGTTTTTAAGTGAGTTCGGGACTTTTAACCTATTTAAATTGAAAAAAAAAAAAAAAATTAGTAAAAAGTTTTATTTTTACATAAAGTCAAAGTATTCTTATTGCACATTAGCTAAAAATGTTATTGTTGCTCAATCCAGCATGGAAAATAAGTGGTTAAAACAATCTGGCATAGAAAATAGATGGTTGCAGCTATGCAAATAGATTGTGGATCTGAACCCAACCGATTTCCCTTTTTTAAAAAAATTTTTTTTTAGTGTCAACCTCGTTGACACTAACGGTGTCTTGTAAAATAATAAAATACTTTAAACTTTTTTTTGATTCCCTAACATGTTCATTTGTATCTGTTGCCTGAAGTTTACCAAAGTTCGGTGCTGCTTCATTCAACTAAAATTAAAAGTAAATTTAAAAAACTTATAGAAATCTAAGGTAGTTAGAAAAAAAAATTAACAATTACTAAAAGTAAAAACTTTTGTAAATAGATAGATTTACAGAAAAAGTTGAAACTTCAAGTACTTACAATTATAAATGATACACAGAAAAAAAGAAAAAAAAACTCGAATCATTTCAGAGTAGATAGTAGTTTGTAACTATTTGTAAAATAATTTTATGCAGTATATCGTTTGCTTTTTATATGCAATGCAGTCCCTACGTTTAATTAATTTGGAACAAATGATTTTAATCCAATAATTAAAATGATTGAAAACTAAATAAATGAAACAACATGAACTTATTATCTTGATTACATGTTCTTTTATGAGATGAGCTGAAAATTGAGCAGGTATTACAAAAATATTCAACTTGTTTTTTATTTCTTAAAAAAATAAGTCTTAGGAATAAGGAGAAAATTTGATTAGTAGAACAAATGTTGTTGTTAATTTTAAAATGAAAATTTATAATAAAATTTTAAAGTGTTTAAAAGTTTTGAAAATTAAAAAATAACTTTAAAACTAATTTTCAAAATTTTTCTTATTTAAAAGTTGCAACTTTTAATGTCGTTAATTAATGTCGTTTGTGTCGTGATTGTAACTGCTGTTGTTATTTTTCCTTTCATTTTTCCTAAAAAGAACAAACATATTTCTTGGGTAGTGAATTTAAGGCTACTGAAACCGTATAGGATAAAACACGCAGTGCTTGCCATGTAACCTAGTCGTCACTTAGTCACTAAAAAACTTGCAGATCAAAAACTAATTGTTTCAAAGTTTATAATTGATGAAAGTTTGAGAATAATAAATTTAAAAATAAAGGCAAAGTATGTTTTTAGAAAAAAAAAAAACTTTTGAAGAAAATCTTTATGGTTAATGAAAAAAATTAGAAAAGCTTTAAAATAATCACATAACAAACATTTTATTTATAATCTCAGAACCGTGACCACAATTTTGATATTAGGGGGTCTATGGTTCTTTTAAAGGAGAGAGGGGGAAACAAAAAGTTTTGATTTTCATTTATAATGTGAATTTAATGATCATCAAACTCCACATCTATGAAACAAATAAAAAGTATAATACTTGAGTCAAACATCGTTTTGTCTCTACAAAAATGCTAATTGAAATTTCCAAATATATTTATTCGTGTTTGACATTTATTAATAAACTCATTTGTAATCTCAAGCAAACCAGTTTTGTCCACTGCTTCCACGTTAGTATCAAGGACTAGCAAGTTGTTTAGGCGGTAATCTGTTGTTGTTGATTGAAAGTAGGTTTTAACTCTTTTTAAAGCGGAGAAAGATCTTTAGAGCATTAGTAGCTGGCATGACAAGAATTAGCTTGGCAATCTTTACAACTTCATAAGTAAAGCTCTTTTAGAGTGATCCAAACTCTTGAAAAACAAAATAAGATTTTTTTGATGTTGTAACCTAATGATGTTACAATGCTTGGGGGAAGGAAAAAGTGCGCTTTAGCTATAGATTGGTTAATATTTTGACAGTAAAAGTGATAAACTGATTGCAGATAATTTTCCCAACTTTCGCTTTTTATTATCTTGAGAGGAACTTCCTGAAGATCAATATATACCTTTTAATCAGGTTGATCAAAACTCTGTTTTGTGAAACTAATAATAAGATTGAAAGCTTCAAAATACATTTGGCAATAGTTATTGTTTATACAGTTGTTCTTTTGGTGAATCATAGAAATGATGAAACCATGGAAATGATGTTTTTTGTGGGTTAAGAGTTGTTTTAAATAACTTGGCATTTTCCTTTTTCTCGATAGCTTAGGGTCAGCGACGTAAAGCTGGGTTTTCCATTTTATAGCACGTTCCTAAAACAGTTCATAAATTTTGCTGCTTCAGGATTTTTCCAGAACATTAACAACTTGAAATGCTAAATTCTGTCCTTCCGCTGCCGAAATACTTTGACCCTAGAGATTCTTACTTAGATTGTCTATTTGTTTCAGGAGGCATTTCCCTAAATAACAACAAAAGATAAAGTCAAATGTTGACATTATAAACTTACTCCCCGAATTCTTGCTTTCATTTTGCCATCATTCAACTCTTGCAATGACCATCCCCAAAGTTCCATTAGCCCGCAATGGTTTTTTAGAAACAAATCAAGAAGATCGCTACGAACTTTTCGCCTCGTTCGACAAAATTTATGGTTAGACTTTTTTTTATCTGGTTAGAATTTTTTTTTTGCCCTAAGAAGTCCTAACGATCTTGTCACAGAGCACCGCGAAAGTGCATTTAACCAGGAAATTCACGCCTCCTTCCTTACCGTGAGGCAAAAATGCGTCCAGAGCTCGCTTCGAACCTGAATCTCCTGCTTCTAAAGCAAGCGCTCTAACCACTGCGCCACGGCCGCACTTTGCATAGCTATCCGTTAGTTTTTAAAAACCATCAAGTTTGGAATTTCTTTTAGGTAATCTATTTGATAAGTTTGCAAATATCATACGCTATTCCAACGGTTTCGTTAAAACTTGAAATATTTTTGATGACATCACCGATGACATCGTCTGCAGTGTCTTAATTTCTAGTATTTCATTTTCTATTGCTGGTGAAACAAAACGATTTGTTTTATTTTGAAGCCACGAGGTCAGTTCTTTGTCATACTCGCTGCAAAGTAAAGGTAACTGGTAAAACTTGGAGTCGATTTCACAATTTCTTCATTGCTCTAGTTTCCTCTAAGTGGCAAAGATTGTCGAGCCAAATATTTAAAAAAAAAATTTTTATTATCGCTTTTTGATTAGTTTCTTTATTTTTAGTCGAATTAGTGTCAAGAAGTTCTCCAATATTTGTACATGTTTTAGGTGTTGTAATCAAACGTTCGGTTGCTTCTTTATGGGCCTCACAACATTCGTACCTTGAAAACCCTCTGCCAGATTCAAGTGCTTTTTTTCCAATTTCTATAGCCGCTGCGCAGTGACTCAGGACGATCAAAAAACGGCAAAAATTAAATAAAATTTGACATAAATTGTAAATAAATAATGTTATATATCAAAATAATATTTTTTGGGTCGAAGACTTAAAATTTGTTGATAAATTTTTGTTTTACGCGCATCTTCAACGCGTATAATGCGCGTATGTGCACGTTAAAGGTGACTATACGCGTACAAAAATTTTTTTTTTAAGTTTTAGAATCTTCAAGACAAATACATTATCTTAATATATTACTCTACTTGATATTTTTATAAAAATGGTTTTAAAGGATGTTGATACATAGAGAGAAAAAACTATATTTTGTTACATTTATTTTATTATTTACATTACAATTAATTTAATAACTTCATCTAGTAACGGTTTTTAGGCATATCTTTTAGAAAACATAAAAGCCTTGATAGCTCTTATGTTTTCTAAAAGATATGCTTGATACTTTTGGATCTGATCTTACTAGAAGGTAGTGCATCTGATTCATCATTGTGTTTAATCTTAATATTTTTGCCGTGTGCTTAAGTCTAGAATTTCTTATCTGATTATTTAAACTCTCCAATGCATCTTCCAAATATACTCCGATCGGCAAAGGTAATTTATGTGATATAGAAGAACTATGCAGTAGCAGTTTATGTACAGTAAGAGGCATAACATACCAGTCGTACAAACTCACTAAACATTTAGCTGTTTCAGTGCAGTACAAATTTAATTCATTGGTATTAATAGGATATCCACAAAATACGGTTATGAGAATATTATGCAATATTTCAATTATAAACAATCAGTTTTAGTAATTTCAGAAAAAACTTCACTATTTTTACATGCTCTTCTGGCAATATTGCCGTCATTGGTATTTCCAGACCCAGTTCTAGGCATGTCAACATATAGGCTTAACCGTTCTCTGAAGAGTACATGAATCTCTTTTTTTTTTAAGTCTACAGATAATTTTTCCTCGATTGTTTTTGGCTTATACTTTTTAATTTCAACTTTATAACTCAAATGAAGAATAAATTCCAAGCATTTTATCCAGCCATCCAAAGCTGAAATTCCGAGCTCTAAGGCTGACTCATTCTCAGTTTTTGCTTTTAATAAATCAATATTGTTCATTTTGTTAGGTTTAGCATTGCACACATTGCAAGATTGAGTGGATTTTGTCTCTGTAAGCGTGTTAACTAATTTACTATCAAACATTGTAAGATCAACTCTATAGCTGATATTAAAGGTCACCTTTCTTTCTGCAACATCAAAAACTTTGCAAAACGTCTTTAAGGTATTTATTTGATTTTTTAGATCTGATTCTTCTTCTCTGGATAAAATTGGACTCTCTTGTATTGTAGATGAAGAGTTCTACAAAAGTGACAACTTAAAGGATTTCCATTTTTCTAAAGTTCGACATCTTCTACTTCGAGCAATAAAGGCACAAAAGCTGTACTAAAAAGATTTTCTTCACTTTTAAGTTATACTTGTGTTGCTTGTCTCGTATTTCTGTTTATAATTACTTTAGCTTGATGCTTCATCAAAATCAATCTTTCCATATAAAACTCCAAATATTTCGTTATCTTGACCACAATTAGGCATATCAATCATTTTAGTTATTCTACTAACAGTGTGATCTAACATGCTTTGAGAGTACACTTTGCAGAAATTTCAGAAAAGTGTATATTCTCAGGATAGCGTTTC
Organism: Hydra vulgaris; assembly: GCF_038396675.1. Taxonomy (NCBI): domain Eukaryota; kingdom Metazoa; phylum Cnidaria; class Hydrozoa; order Anthoathecata; family Hydridae; genus Hydra; species Hydra vulgaris. Next base: position 66,775,142 of record NC_088920.1, on the reverse strand, counting down.
AATTTTTCCTCAAAAATATCGTGTAAGGTAGGGTAAATATGTACTTTATGCACAAGAGCTGAGTTTTAACGCAAGAGCTTCTTCTACGCTCATATTAATGGGAAAGGTTTTATTCAAAGTTTCATTGACTTTTTCTATCTCTAAAACATTAGAAATATTGTTTTTTATAATAGAGGCTTTTTCTTTTTTCTCCAACAGCATTTGCAGTTTTTGCAGAAGCTAAAAATAGCTTTATGATGTTCAGTGGCTAGATTTTTCATTTTTTTTCTTTTGCTGCGCTCTCCAAGAACACTCCATTGTTTATGGAGCCTTCCAGAACCAAAATGGCTATTTTAATTGTTCATAAGATTTTTTTGAAGCCAACGATTTTCTTTTTGAATAAATGAATCATAATTTCGTCCACTTTGTTTTAGTTTTTTCTTCACCTTTGAAATAAATATAACTAAAGCAACCTTTACTTTATTTAAGTTTTCTTTGCGAATTTCTTCAGTATTTTTTATTTCATTAAGTAAATCCTTCCATAATCTTAATTTATCAACTCCTAATTCACGTATATTTGGAATAAGATCTAATCTTTTCATTGTTATTGTTTTTAAGAACCATTGATATAATAAAACTAATATATGAGAAACATTTTAAATTACATTATATATTTTTTTTACTTTTTTAAAATTTTTTTACACTATTTAAAATTTTATTTTGTTATGGCTTTAACAATTTTCACATTGTTACATCCTGCAAATACACTATATCACTAAGTTAACTTTATATTACAAGAAATAATAATGTTGTTCAGTTAAGCTTTTTCATACATGTTTTACTTATCGAATAATAAATCGTTCTTTAAAATTGTCAATAATATTTTAACAAACTTTTAAATAGTATATAATGACATAAGCACGCTTTTTAAAACTTTATTTAATATATATGATTTAAAAACTATATTAGAGCAAGTAATGCAAGTAAAAAATTAAAATTTAAGTTTCCTGCCTAAAAAATTAAAATTAAAGTTTTCATTTGTTTTGATTATAACAAAATACTTTCAAAAATGGAGGAAAACAAGGTTTTTAAGTGTTTAACAACATTTGTATTTCTTTAATAACTTCCAATACCGCAGTAGACCGCAGTAATCCCTTTATATTTTAAAAGTAGTAATGTTAATTAACTAGAAAATATAAATATTTTTTTGGAACTCGGTGGAACATTTTTTAGCTGATATATAAACCAAAAAAATACAATAACTTGCAGCCTTTTTTTTCAAAAAGTCTTTAAACTTAAAAAAAAAACTTTTTTTTTCCTTTTTAGTAAATTTGAAATATATAGAGACAAAAGATTATCTTCAAAATAAATATACACTTTTATTAAAATTAAAAGTACTCTATATTAGTTAAATAAAAATCTCACATTTTTCAGATTTCTTTGAAAATAATAACAAATTTTTCCACTCCTTTTTAATATAAAATACAAAATAAAAGTTTTATCAAAAAATAATTTATACTTTTGAAATAAAAAATTATTGCAATTTAATATTATTTAAAAAAGGGCACTTAATTTATAGAAAAGTTGTGACAACTTTTGTCGATGATATCAAACTTTTCCTTAAAGCAGCAGTGCAGTTAAGCATCTTTGGTTTGTCTGTAGTGTTGCCATTAGAATCGATCGAACCAGGATTGGTTAAACAATCTTTGCTTCGGGTCAATTTCAAACGTACTTGTTGGGAAGAGGAACTTTCTAGGCTGATTAGGCTAGTCAAAAGTATTAATAGTGTCCGTTAAACCCCTTTGTGAATTGCGAGGTTTCTCCAATTTATTCAATTTTAAAGATGGCTCTTCTGATTAATTTGGCACAAAATATAATCAATAAAAAAAAATTATAATTCTTTTTTTTTTTGAAACTCTGGTACATTCTCCTTGACAGTTGAAAAGAACAGCACATTTTAAGCTGACACGAACACATTTACACTGACAGAACACGTTATACAACCTGTCTTGCATCCGCACTGAATCAAATCAGGAAACATTATCTTTATTAAATGCCAATCAGTTCCTTCTATACTATCATGCTTGACTCCAAATATAAGCCTGATGTGCTGCATGCTTCACATGCTGCATTAATGCCTTACGCGTTAGTGGAATGTTGCCAATCTGCCAGTTCTTTTGAGTAAAAAAATACTGCCTCGCAGAATTTACACTTGTTTGCTCATCAATTTGGCCAATAACAAATTGAAAAATCATTGTTTCGTCAGTCATTGAATCATGAGATGCAGAAAGTGCTAAAAATGCATCAATTACATAATTGAAAGAAGACCAAGTAGACCATGCTGCATTTTTACATTTTACACAAAAAGCTGTGGTTGAACCGCTACCAGTAAATGCATGGAAAGCCGGTAAAGCTTTTGATTTTAATGGTCCAAGACTGTTGGCTATTTCATGTACTGCAATGTTAATGAAATACTTTCCAGTGCCAAATGCAACCCCTTAACATAAAATTTTGTGCCAAAAGGATATTGCTTTGATAATAACATCTGTATTTACTGTGCGTGTTGCAATATTTTTGAAACCAGCTTTTGCTGCATGATATACATATAAAATGAGGCGAGTATCAGCCTCTTTATGAGAACATGGTTCAAGATTTTCAGAGGTACGAGAGCTCATGTTATATCAGATATGAGAGCTTGATTTTCAAAGATTTTTAAAGGTACGAGAGCTCATGTCAAGCTCATGAGATACGAGGGGTTGAAGACCGAACATGATCTCCGATGGTGGCTATTATGACTTTCAACTTGGGCAATTGAATTTAAACTGCTTTTTTAGATAAAAATTGAAAAAGTTTTGCTTTTCTATGATCATCTCTCATAAATTCCTGTCATTTATGTGGGACAGGCACGTGACACGTACACGTGACACGACACTAACACGTACTTTGAGCTTTATAGGTTTCTTAGACAAGGTCTAGCTGTTGTGTTGCAGCAATTTATAAACTTAGATGAGGCAAAAATACGTCTGATGCTCAAGTTGTAAATGTCTTAGCTGTACCAGCCTTCAATAACTGACAATTACAGCACCATCAAGAGCCATCATATCAAATGAAAGCGTAAAAGAACCAGTGTTTGGTTAAGTGTTTGGTTAAGTGTTTGGTTAAGTGTTTGGTTAAGTGTTGCTTTAGGTGAATTATTCTAAGCACGTAATTAAATCAGACTTTGTTCTAAATTAAAAAGTCTCAAAATCAGAGATTGAAGGAGGATATGACTGATTTTCATGCTCAAAAAAAATTTCCGATTTCCCGTATCTAGTTTGAAAACCAATGTATAATATGGAAGACGTCTGATGTACAAATCACAACTTTCCTCCTATGTAATAGCACAAATTCTTCAGTGTCATCTTAAAATGGGCAGCCCATATCAACTGATGTATCAACTAGAGCATTTATATCTAAATAAAACATCTCAATCGTCCTGTTGCGTATGCGTGTTAGGAAGATGGGCTTGAAGTAGCTATTTTTTAAACGTGTGCTATGCATACGCTGAGTTAGTGTATGTGGCCTATGTTCAGTTAGTTGGGACAACCGATCAGCGTATAGTCTAGCTAAATCAGCTAGTTTGAAGATGGGTGGGATACCATTCTCTGAACTTTTTTCTTCAATGTATGCTATCTAGTGAGCAAAAACAATACTATGTACGCTTCATTATTTACGCGCTGCTTTTTAACACGCATGCGTTTTTTATTGTATTGGTCATTGAGACACTTAGTATAAATCATCATCATCATCATCATATATATATATACATATATATATATATATATATATATATATACATATATATATATATATATATATATATATATATATATATATATATATATATATATATATATATATATATATATATATATATATATATATATACATATATATATATATATATATATATATATATATATATATATATATATATATATATATATATATATATATATATATATATATATATACCATCTCATTTTCTAAGACCATATCAGAAAACATTAAATCAAATTGGTTTTAAGACACTACAAAAAATATTATTTTTGTATAATTTATGCATAAAATTGCTTGAAACTATGTTTGAAAGTCTAACTACACAACATTAGGTAGTAATATAGTGAGCAGAAATTATCTTTTTCTTTTTCATAAATTAGATTTTTTTTTAACTTTTGGTTTTTCCAGATATTGAAAACGTTTTCCATACACACAAGTTTAGGTATTTATTTTTGTAATATATTTGACTTGCTATTCATCGACGAGTGGAAAATCTGAAAAAACAAATAAGTGATGCATCACTCATAAAAAAACTAAGAAAAGCTTAGAAAAAAAATTGGAAACAACTCAGTAAAAAGAAAAATGAAGAGAAAACAAGCGAAAACATAATCCAGATTTTTCCGGATAATTTATCTAAACAATTTTACGGATTTTTAAAACATGACCTAGATGATATTTGAGTTAGGCATAAAATACAATATTAGCATGGGCGCCCGTAAGAATTTTTAATGTTCCAGATAGGACACTTTCACACACTTAGCAAACTTTAAACTTAAGTATGTTTATACCTATGCCAATTGAGGAGGCCTTGGAAAAATTCGGGATGACGGAGGTTTGGGAATAAAATAGCCCTAAAACAGGTTGTCCTCCCCCTGCCCAATTGTGAGGGCACTGATTTAGCAAAATTTTCAACTTTACTATTTAAAACTAAATTTAAATTCATCGATAGATTTTAAATTGCGTGGAAAAATATGATAAATAACAAAAGGTATGACCATGCAAATTTTCGGACACCTCCCGCCTTACTCCCCAAAATGAAGATGGTGTAAAGTTTGCATGGTCATAACTTACAATATTAGTAACTGTAATTTACAATATTTTTTTACGAAATTAAAAATCTGTCAATAAATTTAAATTTAGTTTTAGATAGTAAAGTTGAAAATTTTACTACATAAGTGCCCTTACGTTTGGGCAGGGAGAGGGGGAGGGGAAGGGTAAAAGCTTTAAAGGGCTTTTTTGTTCCCAGCCCTCCACCATCTTGTTTTTGCAAGGCCTCCTCATTTGGCGTAGGTATAAACACACTTACGTTTGGAGATTGTACAATGTGTGAAAGTGTCCTATCTGGAACATCAAAAAATCCTGCGGGCGCGCATGAATATTAGTATACAATAATATTATTTAGATTATTTAATAGATATTCTTTTACAAATTGTATTTTAAGTTTATTTTACAATTTTAAATTGGAATACGAAAATATTACTTAACAAACTTTCAGAACGATTTGTGTAGCCGTAAACACAACAAAATAAGCAGGACTTAGATGATATCAAAATTATACCAACAGTTATATTAACACATAATCACAATCAATGTGTATTAATTCCTTATTTGTTGATTTTTTCAACCATCATGGCTTTTAAAAATTCTATTTTTGTAAAAACTAGGTCAGAAATAGAGATACCACGAATAGTGATTTTGCCGAAATACGGAATATTCGGGTTGGCTCTCTACCTAATAGCCGAATATTCGGAGGCCGAGTATTCGGTAACACTTAATAAATTTCACCGGTGACAGTTTCCAATCTGCATTAGTAAAGTGAATACAGTGGTCACACTAGGGGTAATTACACGTATTTGTTTTATTTGCGTTTTTGGGCATGTTATTTGTTGACTATTTGATGCATCGAAATTTGTTTCTCATTTCTTACAAACTGTTACGTAAGATATATAAACAAAAAGTGTAATTTTATACTTTAGAGCATTTAGTGGTAGTTGCGATGTTTGCAGTTTATATTATTAGTTAATGTATTTACATTATAAATTGCCACTAGAATTTGTAAATATATGAATTGAATTTACTAAATGCAATTCATTTATTTACTAACTCGATAATTTATTTACTAACTCGATTTTAAAATACAGACCTCAAATATTTTCATTAAAAACCGTATAAATGCATTAACAATTACAATTGTTAATGCATTTATACGGTCACAGGTCAACAGAAAAAAATTTTTTTTCTGGTGCCGAGCAAACAATTTGTTTTTTGTATAGCATTTCTCATTTTGATGTCAAATATGTAACTCTTTTTTTACCATCAGGTCAAGTTGTAAAGATATTTAGGTTCAAATCTTAAGTATTTAGGGTAAAGTCCCTAATATTGTCGAAAAAAAATTATTCAAAAGTATGTCAACCTGGGTCTCAAAAGAAGCGTATTTTCATAGAGATTTTAGAAAACATAAATATTTTTCCTTAAAATTTATTAACAAAAAAATTATGTGAAAAAATGCTAAAGACTCTTAAAAAAAAGTCAACAGAATGTTATTCACCAAAAATACACAAAATAATTATTTTTATTACAAATGAATAACATATTTAAAATCTCTATGAAAATACGCTTCTTTTGAGACCCAGGTTGACATACTTTTGAATAACTTTTTTTTCGACAATATTAGGGACTTTACCCTAAATACTTGAAACTTGAACCTAAATATCTTTACAACTTGACCTGATGGTAAAAAAAGAGTTGCATATTTGAAATCAAAATGAGAAATGCTATACAAAAAACAAATTGTTTGCTCGGCACCAGAAAAAAAATTTTTTTTTGTTGACCTGTGTTATTTATCCTTTAAAAACCATTTAAATCGAAAAGCCAATTTAGTGAACTTCGTATTCGATTACGTTTTGCTTGCGAAAAACTACCGTAAGTAATAAAAGTTGTGTTATTTCAAAATTTTGTTTGCAAAAAGGTTTAAAAACGCCATCTTTTAATAAAAAATCACTTATTTGGAAATATTATGAAATTTGTAGAAAAGACAATAAACTAGCAGTTTGTTTGCTGTGTTAAAGCAAGATCTCGCGTGTCGGAGAAGGAAGGAGAGCAAGTAAGTAAAACAATTACGTATGTTATAACTAAACAAATATGTTTTAACAAAACTAATTATTTACGCCTGTATATTGTTCCTTTTTTTTTTTGTACAGTAAGTATTTTACTTACTTTAAGTTAACTTTAAGTAACCTCTTTTCTTTGTAACCTTCCGGCTCAACTTTTCTGAAAAAACACCTTCAAAACACCTGAGAAGTACACTAAGTTAAACTCCGACAGCAAGGGAGCGAAAGTGACGTTATTTACTTATATTATTAAGCCGTTTTCTAATTCAAATACTGCTACCAATAATGCAAAAGAACTCAATACTATTGCAGAAAGATTGAGCATTTTACATAGCAACATCCATTTTCTTGTCCTTATAGTGGAGCCAATATGATAAAAGTTTACGGGATGCAGAATATGATTCTGCCAAGTGGTTTATTCATTTACTAGAACTAGTTGTCAATGTATCGCAAAATTCTCAAATAGAAATAAAACAGATAATAGCTGCTGCAAAACAAATAGTCGCACATTTTAACCACTTAAGTATATAACATGATATACAAAAATGCATTTGTCAAGAACTTATACTGCCAAACCACCAATTAATACAAAACGTAAGCAGACGCTGAAATTTAACATACTATTTATTGGAGCAATTATTGGAGCTAAAGCGAGCGGGAATTGTTTTGAGGAAGTCAATACAGAAAAAACGCACACAGATGAAGATGTCAAACAGAAAATTTCAACAGCAAACGAAATCGATTTATTCATGAAAACTGTTTGTCTAGATCGGAAACCAGACGTTTACAAGTGGTGGTCAGCTATTGCAAAACAATATCCAAGCCTAGTAGAATATGCTAAGATTCATTAATCACATCTCCAGGTAGATGTGTATATAGTGAACAGCTATTTTAGGAAATAAGCATAATTTACGAGGAAAAGCGGAATTGTTTGCTACCAACAAATGCCGAAAAAAATTGTTTTCATTCATCATAATTTACCACTGATATATTTCAAATATTAAACTTATTTGAGATAAAAAGTATTGTGGTTAACAGAATGTTATATATTTAATATATTTATTATTTGACCTTTCTGTTTATTGTATTATTATAGTATTTATAAAGTAATATAATCTATTTCTAATGGGATTTTTTTTCATGTTTCGTATTCGGGATTCGGCCGAATAGTTTGCAATATTCCGCCGAATACTATATAGAATAAATTTTTGCCGAACACACCGAATACCGAATAGTTGCCGAATATTCGTGGCATCTCACAGTGGGCCAGTAGGTGGACAAAATGGGAAAAATTTTAGTTGTCTAATCTTGAAAACCTATTTAATTTTAGTATCTACATATATTAGGAGAAATCTATTGATAATTTATTTATATTAAATCCCTTAGTTACCAGGACTCTAAGCATTTGAATATTGAGATAAAATTAAAAAAAAAAAAAATTATAAATAAGTAATTAACGGTGACATCAACGTTGTGTTATATTTCAATTACATCTACGCTTTTGAAACAAAAAATTAGTACATGTTATTCTAGAGTATTTAGAGATAAGAAAAACCAATGTGTGAAATAAATTTGTTATAGCATGTTATCTCAGTTATACTTTGAAAATCACAGATTAAAAAAAAAAATTTCTTAAGAAACTTATTTTTTGCCGCACAATAACTAATAATTACCACAATTTGCCATGTGTTGTCTTATATTTATTTGAGCTATATGATGCTTCGATCGAGTTTTAATTGATTGCTCGTCCCCTTAAATCCCCGTTCAGATTTTATGTATGTTTTAACTTGGTTACTATGGTACTAAATTTTGCATAGCAACAACTCATTTTTACATTAACGTTGTTTTAACAGTATTTTACTTGCGCTAAATACACAATATTGGGGGTATGTATTAAAATGAGATTCAGAATTCTTATGAGGTTAACTTTTTTTGGTTACTATGGATACCTTACTTTGCATAACATAGCAACAACATATTTTCGGTAGTTGTTAGTAATTTAATTACTAACACTGACAGTAATTTAATTACTTTTAATTTTAATTACTAACACTTGTAGTAACTTAATTACTAACAAGTATTAGTAGTCCAGGCGGCATATATGTTATAACATTTTACTTTTAAATACAAAATACTTGTTACAATAATTATTTAGATATGGTTTTGTTAAACTTAGACATTCATAATTTTCTCCAAAAAAACAATCTTAGTATTTCAAAACAAAATATTATTGAAGATATATTAAAATTTATTCAGCCAAAATTTGCTGATTTTAAAGACGTTGATTTTAGACATGCTGTTCAACGATTTGTTTACTTGTATAAAAAAAAGTGGAAATCTGCAAACTATACTGTGAAAATTTTTGAAAATAAGTTTGTGAACTGGCTTAATGAATATTTAATTGTCAGAAAAAAAGACAATGAACCAACTGCAAGTAGACGTGGTCGAAAACCAGTTGCATTTGATAATAGTTCTAATAAAACTAAAAAACGGCGTGTATCTTGTTTAATTGAATCTCATTCATCCAATGAGTTATTTTTTGCTGCTAATAAAAAATTTAGAGATGAATCTGTTGTTATTGCTGCCAAGAATGTTTTAAATATATCAAATACAGATAAAGCAACTAAATATTCAGCAGACGAAGCACTGGCTTTAATAATTGATGCAAGTCTGACAAAAGCTTCCTATCAATTGATTAGAAGCGGAGCCTTGGAGAAAGAATATAACATCTACCCCGCTTACAATGATGTCAGAGATGCAAAATTGAAATGTTATCCTGCAAACATAACAGTGGAGGACTATTCAGCTTCAGTTCCTTTGAAAGATTTAATGACTCATACTTTGCAAAGAATCTGTACAGTTCAGGAACCTGTGCTAAGGCACTTGATATTGAACGACAAAGCAATAAAAACAATGACACTAACGTGTAAGGCTGGTTTTGATGGTGCTACTGGCCAAAGCATTTATAAACAAGTTTTATCAGAACCCGACATTAACAGAGATTTAAAGCGTGAAGAATCATTATTTATTACTTGTCTTGTCCCATTGGATTTGACTGGATTTAACAACAGCAACGAAAAGGTGCCTATTTGGAGAAATCAAAAGTCGTCCTCCACAGCCTATTGTAGACCCATAAGATTTGCATACAAAATGGAATCCAAGGAATCTGTGATTGAAGAAGATCAGTACATTAAAAGTGAGATAGAAAGCTTGGGTATGATTTTATTAGAGGTTTGCGGATCTTCTATTGAAGTGAATTGTATTATTGAACTTACAATGATTGATGGGAAGGTTCAAACAATATTATCTGAAAAAAATAACTCATACCAATGCTGTTCAGTGTGTGGTGTCTCTCCAAAAAATATGAATAGTCTTGATATCCTTAATATAGATTATACTAACAGGGAGTTCAAATATGGTCTTTCCAGTCTTCATGCATGGATTCGATTTTTTGAGATGTTATTGCACATTGCATATAAAAAAGAAACAAGAAAGTGGCAAGCAAGATCTAAAGAACACAAAGAAAAGGCATCTGTAGCTAAACAAAAGATTCAGACTGATTTTATGAACAAAATGGGACTTGTTGTTGATTTCCCTAAAAGTGGTGGTTCTGGAACAAGTAATGATGGCAATACCTCAAGGCGTGCTTTTTAGCATATGAACAAACAGCTGAAATTCTGGGTATTGACCAAAACCTTATATTCAGATTTTACATTATCTTGGTAACGCTCTCTTCAGGATATGAAATAGACTGCTTAAAGTTCAAGGATTATTGTTTTGACACTTTTAGACTATATGTGTCCCTTTATCCATGGTATTACATGGCTCAATCAGTTCATAAAGTATTGATACATGGACATGACATAATTAAAAGCCTTACATTACCCATCGGACTTATGTCAGAGGAAGCTCAAGAGGCTAGAAATAAAGACTTTAAATCTTATCGCGAAAATTTCAGCCGAAAAACATCCAGAAAAGCAACAAATACTGATCTTATCAATAGACTCCTAGTTTCCAGTGATCCTGTTATTTCATCATTGCGTAAATCAACATCACACCAAACAAATCATAAAGCATTTCCTTCAGATGTTTTACAATTACTTAAACAATCTTCAAACGATATTATTGTTTTATAATTTTTTGATGTAATTTAAAATTGATAACGTTTTCTTGCACTATTTTTTGCTTTTATTATTCCTAAAACATTATTTACCTAAATACTCAATTTTTATTCAATATAGGTGGGTCAAAAATCCGATAAGATATTCAAATATCAATTTACCACTTTGTAACTAAGGAAAGTATCCGGTAACTAAGCAATATAAGTATCCATAACAACTAAATTTAAAAAATTATCACTTTTGTAAGAAGTGTGATCTCATATTAGTACTCATGCCAAATTTAGTGAATATAGCACTTATAAAATATCTGCAGATAACAAAAGTAGGTTGTTGCTAAGCAAAATAAAGGTATCCATAGCAACGAAATAAAAAAATATTACCTTCATAAAAAGCGCAGACATCATATTAGTACTCATACTAATTTTAGTGAATATAGCTCTAATATTAAATTAGTTATGAATTTTGTCCAGTAAAAGTGCATTCTGGCCCACTGTGCATCTCTTCTCAGAACCAAGGAGGTTCAATAAACAGGAGACGGTATCACGAGACTTTATTAAATCTCCTTGATCGGAACACTGAAACTGTGACAAAAATAGTCTAATAAAGTTTTTTTAAATAATCCTAATAATTGTGATTGGCAGTCCAATAGCGAATTATATCATGGTACACAATAATATTGTATAAAGATAATCATCATAGTGTATAACATTGTAAAATGAGCTTAAAATACCCAATTTCTATGTTAAAGTTTTTTCCAGGCGCAAAGACCTGGAGAAGAGTCGTATTGTACGTACCCGTTTTTTTGCAACAAAAATCTAGCAACCGATTTTTTACTTCTCTCCGAAACAGCTAAAGCTTTAAAACTTTCAGCAGTCGTATAGTCCCAATAACTTTGGGATTTCAAGGGCCAATGGTACAATGGACAACAAATGTCCTTACCACCCTCCCACCCTTACTTTTTTATTTATTAAGGATAAAACTTAAGAAAAAATCATTGAAAAGGATGTGTTTAAATTTTTTTTAATTTACTTGTTGTTATTGAGGTAATAAAAGCAAAGGAGCATATAACAGAGCACCTCAAAAATAAATTAATTGCAACTGACTAAACAACAAAATTATACTAATTGAAAACAAGTAAGAGTTATTTTTAGGCATTTTATTATATAATTAAGTTTTAGCATTCATTACTTAAATTTGGTCTTTTTTTGATTTCAACAAAGGAGTTGTTTACCGATTTCGCAATTGCATTCGTATGTTAACGTTGTTCAAGTTATCTTCGTTATTTAATTCTTATTCATTAAATGACATTCTAAAAAGTATATTTTATGAAAGTCTTGATTCCTTTATAGAAGTTTAAAACTGAAATTTATCAATATTATATAAAAAATTAGTATTTTAATTAGTTAGTTAATTATAGGTATTTGATTTATAAAACTTAATTAAATATATTTATTATGCCGCGTTTCGTATATTTTTTTCCGATACGAACTGTTTCTCAAGTTGAGGTGCGAAAGAGTTTCGTTTTAAAAGAAATTTTGTTTTTTATCATTATTTTAAAAAATAAAACCTTTAAATATTCATATGTTGCAATACTGAAAATAAAATTTTATTATAAACATTTTGGTATATAAAAATTTCGTTTTTTACAATTATATCCGATTCCTTTGTAATGGAAAAAATCTCCAAGAACCTTTCTGCCAAACTAAAGCTGAACAACTATTTATTTCCTATCGCGTTCCTTTTTAATAGAATAAAATAGTTTTGCCTAATTTTGATTTGTCTATAAAAGGGACTTTAACTTCCTTTAAACGAAATTTAAAAGAAATTCTCTTTTCAACAGTAAATATTTTTTTTTGTTTTTAGTTCTTTTTTTACATACTTTTTATCCAGTTATACATTTAGTATTGTATATTTAGTATTAGTATATTAAATTATAGTATATTTAAGTATTATATAGGTATTTTGGTTTATCCTCCTCCGGCTAATTGCTATATAGAGGCCACATTACCAAGGTCCGCGAAGACAAGTTCAACTCACTAAAAAGCATCATTACCCGCCTATATTTACATATTATGTACATAATATTTATATTTTAAATGCGCATTTATAGATAGTTTATGTTGGTTTTGGTACACTACTGGATCTACTATACAATATAAATAAAAATAACTAAATTAATCACTTACCATACTACCGGAAGAAAACATGAAAACACAATAAATTAAAATTCTAATAGAAACACAAAAGTAATTATAAATTTCTTTTTAATACTTATAAAACAAATTCGTAATTTTAGCATAAATAAATCCGAGACAATCAGAAATCAGTATACCATATTAAAAAATTAAAAAAAAATCATAAAAACACAATAAAGTGTTCCATAAACTCTAACGCTGTCGTAAATACAAAGATCTAACCATGTTAATCAATCAAAAGTGCAAGAAAATGAGTATCCCGCGCAACCCAGAATCACAGCAACAATTAAATAATCTACGATGACGAAAAAAATGACGCACAATAACCATTAAAAATGTCAGAAGCAAAAATGAAACATGTAGTGAGACAAAAACTGTGCATTCGAAAATTAAAACAAAGCCGAGTAATGAACATAAAACAATATAGCATAAAAACTCCTTAATAATAGCAACAAAATGAAAATCAGCGGATAAATAGCGAATAAGACCAACCAAACAATGAAACAAGACAAACTTTAGCCAAATGAGTGGTCATCAAAAAACATTTTTGAGTGATATAACAATGATACAAGGCGTGATATAAAAATGATGTAAGAAGGTGGAAAAAACACCGTCTAAAAGTAAAGTTTTCTCTACGGTCCGAATAAAAAGTAACTTTGACACCATAACTAAATCTAAATTCCCAAAAAGTAAAGTTTTTTCCATGATCCGAACCAACGCAATTTTGAGACCACAACAAAACAACACGAAAAAACAAACACCAACAAAACATGTCGAAAGCCGCTAGTTAGTGGGGGTGAATCCTTAAAAAGTAGTGGCTGGGTCCTAAAAACAACATCAACATAAAGAATTAACTCAAATATAATTATTTGTAAATTGAAACAGATAAAATTATATTTTTTAGTTTATATTTTCTTATTTTACTTACCAATTCTTAAAATTTTTTAAATTGAAAATTTTTTTACTAACTGGCAAATACATAACATAAAAAAAATAAAAAGCTCCTTGAAACTAAAATTCACCCAACAGAATTGTGTCAAATGCCCGACTACCCGACTAAACTTGTAAAAAACCGGCTTTAACTTTAAAATCATTTTCTTTGGAAAGATTTTCAAATTTATATGCATTCTAAAAAAATTTCTAAAATTGCCACTGTACATAAAAAAAGTATATACATTTTTCCTTTTATTTATAACTTGATGAAGAGGTACTACATCAGGTCCCTCTATGCTGACAAAAATGAAAACACAGACAAAGTAGCATTTGTGTCTTTAAAAGTTACAATGGTATGCTGTCTTTGAAAGCATTGATTGATGGAGAGTTCACTGCTACTTGGGAAAGCGCATTCCATGAGATAAAAACTATATTTAAAAAGAAGTTATACGTTTTTCACAATTTTTTACGAGCTGGCATTCTCATTTATGGTTATGTCCAATCAAAATATACGTTGCTGATTTGTTTGGAAATTTCAACAGGTCAAAAACAAAACAATTTTGAGTTGGTATATGGTTTTAAATTTTTATTATTTATTTATTTCGTTATTAAAAAAAAGAATACAATGCCGTTTTATATAAATAGAATTTACATGACCGGGGCTAAAAGAAGACAATATTTGCCTTATCACTACGCCCCGACGTGCTTTCATCAGCAAGCGTCTACAACCATTAAAATGTAAACATAAAATTACTTTGTACCATATAAAAAATAAATACAAATTTTACAAGTATATTAAGATCAGTAACTAATCTATAATCAAATGAAAATCGTAAAAAAAAAAGATAAAAAAATGATAATAATAATAATTACACCTAAAAATTAAAAATTTAAGGAAAATTTTAAATTAAAGACCAGTTAATAAGATAGTTGTTAAAAAAGAAAAAAAAAATTGAAATAAAAAAAAAGAAGACGAAAAAAAGAATCTTAAAAAGAATTTAATTCATTAACATCGTTAAGAATTTTTTGTTTTAGTTTTTGTTTGAATAGAGAAGAGCAATTTTTTTAGCTGGTTATATTAAAGTGTTTCATAATTTAGGACCTCTGATGACAATAAAAAATTTAGTATCCAAATAGTGCATTTTAGGTTACTCATAATTGTAATTTGAAAATCTTGTAGAGTACTCGTGGTTAATTTTATTGAAAAGTATTATAAGTATTAAAAGTAAAATATTATAGGAGTTACTTTATTACGAAATTTGTACATAAATATAAGAATTTGCTAAAGGTTCAACTGAAAAACATTAGGTATGTGATGATTTTTAAATAGTTCTTTAGAATGTGTAAAACGACCTTCACCTGAAAAAATTCTGACAGCGTGTTTATGTATACTAAGCAACTTTTTAACTTTACTTACATTAGCTGTTCTAGCAATATTTGCTGCTCTATGCAATATTTGCATAGTTTATATAACAATGTATGAGAGAGAAATATAAGATTTAAAACAGTATAAGATTTTTAAACAGAAAGATTTTTAAACAGTTTTGGTTTAATAATTGCTTAGCTTTGTATAGAATGCCAATATTTTTTGAAATTTTATCTTCCAGCGATCTTATGTTTTAGTCAAGTATCACTCCTAAAAATATTAAATCGCATGTCAACTCAACGACATGTGATTTTAAATCTCATGTCAATTTTGGTCTGATCTTTAACGGCGTTAAGGTCTGATCTTTAACCGCGTTCTTTAAGTGTTGTTTTACCGAGCCGTTTAAGTCAATTTTCATAAGATAAGGTGTTTTCATAAGGTAAGATAGTTTTTCATAAGTTTTAGATAGGTTTTCATAAGGTGTTTTGTAGAAGATATTGTTTTTATTGCTCAATGTTGGACTTGGTCGAGGATAGCAATGCCAGGCTTTAAATGCGGCAATCAAGCTTGCACAGCAAACTATAGGTTGGGGCGATTGTAAACAAGATAAAATGTGCACCATAAATAAAAAATGCGACTACAAAATTTTTTTTGGAGCGCCCTAGCGTTCTTTTAGCTGATGATGTCTACTTTTTGTCTGACGGTCTGTGGTCTGTTAAGTTCATTAGAGATCATCAGACAAAGAAAACCATCACAACAGGGTCTCGTTTAAATACAGTTTTTTTGCGTGGAATAACATCCATATTTTTAAGAACCGCATTTGGATTAATAACACTTATGCAGCACATTCACAAGTTCTATGAAATTAATATTGAAAATACTCTTTTCCTGCTTTTTTAAAAGCTTAATTCGAAATAAAATGCATATAGATTGGAAAATTGATTAGAGACCTTTTAAGAACATTTGGTTAAGAATGCCTAAGGTACATGCGTTCAAATACCAGGAACGACTAACAACTAGGAAAAATTAAATCACAGCAGTCAAGTTTTCTAATTACAAACCGTGGTCCATCAATATGGAATCGTTTCCAAAATAAAAATATTAAAGACCTAAAAAGCATTTCATCTTTTAAACAAGAAACTAAAATGCATCTTCTTAATTCCTGACATATATATTATAGTTTACAGTATTTGTTTTCAGATTTTTTTTTCTTTTTTTCTTTTTATTTATCTTTAATTTTTTTCTTCTTCTTATGTGTTTTAATTTTTTTTTAATTTTTTTTTTTTTGTGTTTTTAATTTTTTACACACACACACACACACACACACACACACACACACACACACACACACACACACACACACACACACACACACACACACACACACACACACACACACACACACACACACACACACACACACACACACACACACACACACACACAAAATGAGTTTTGCTTTATTAAATTTTTTATTTTTCTTTAAAAATTAAAGTGTTTTTTTGTTTTTATTTCAATTAATGACTAAAGGGGCTCTATGAAAAGATTGTGATGATAAACGCATCATCCTTACCTTCTTTGAGTCCCTGACTGATTATAACAGTATATATATATATTATAAATAAAAAAGATTAAAAACGTTTTTTATAAAGGTTTTTTATGTTTACGATATTATTTATTTAATATGAAAAATTGTAATATTGTTTAATCAGCAAAATAAAAGTTAAAAATAAAAAATAAAAACAAACATATTATACAGTAGCGTGCAAAAGTAACCGGACAAGAGCATAACTTGAGATAACTTTTAAATAAAAAAATTCCATTCTTTCTTTTAAATTTTCACTGAAATGTCAAAGTGATTACAAATCTAAAAACAAATGAATTTTTACTAAATCTAAGCAATTTAATCTTAAAAGTTCATTTAATTAAAATGTGCGCGTTCAAAATTATCCGGACAAAAAAAAAACTTGAATAAGATTTTTTTTTTAAACATTTTTAAAATTGAAAATGCTTTATTTTAAAGTATTGCTTTACTACTTTGTCCGCAAGCCCTTAGCATTAATTACTGCTTGACAGTAACAAGGCATTGAGTCCACAAGCTTCACAATCACAATAATTTTGATTTTTCCCATTCTTTTTTTCAGAGTATTCAATAAATTACGTTTACTTGTTAGTTTTCGACCTGAAATTTGTCGATCAATGAGCTTACATAGACATTCAATAGAATTAAGGTCAGGACTTTGCTAAGGCTATTCGATTAATTGAATTTCATTGGGTTTGAAAAAGTTTTTCACAAGGGTTGAAGTGTGCTTTGGGTCATTGTCCTTCTAAAACATCCTTCCTCGAGGCATTTTGTCTTTAGCATGTGATAGCATAACATTCTTAAATATATATTTATTCATATTTTTTTCCATTATGCCATCAATCAAATGGATAGGACCGATACAATCACTATTCATGTTAGCCCAGTTCATAACGTTTCGACTTCTGTGCTTTACTGTTGGTACCTGGTATTTAGGATCGTTTTTATGGCCTTTTGATCGACGGATATATCTAATATTATCAGATTTAAATAACACAAACTTAAATTCATCACTAAAAAGTACTTTCAATCACTTTTGCCCAAATCAAATGTTCATTAGCAAATCTTAAGCGTGCTTTTCGATTCTTTATATAAACAAAAAGTTTCTTTGTAGGACGTTTTCCAAGTAGATTTGCAGACCTTAAAAGACGTTTGATTGTGTTCACACCACATTTTTCATTATAAAGTTCTTTAATTTCAGCATTTACCAAGACAACATTTTGGCTTGGAACATTTTTCAGGGCTCGAGAATGGATATTTCAGGATGATAATGACTCAAAAGACACATCAACCCTTAGACTTTTTCAAAAACAAAAAAAATCAATTAATGGAATTGGCCTGACCTTAATTCTAATGAACATCTATGGAAACACACAGATTGACGAATTTCAGGTTGAAAATCAGCAAGTAAATTTTATTTATTGAATATTCTAAAACAAGAATGGCGAAAAATCAAAATTTTTGTGATTATGAAGCTGGTGGACTCAATTCCTTGTCACTGTCAAGCAGTAATTAATGATTAGGGCTTCCCGACAAAGTACTAAAGCAACTTACTTTAAAATAAAGTATTTTCAATTTAAAAAATGTTAAAAAAAAATCTAATTCAAGTTTTTTTTTCCTGTCCGGATACTTTTGCACGAGGAAATTTTAATTAAATGAACTTTTAAGAATAGATTGCTTAGATTTAGTAAAACTTCATTTGTTTTTAGATTTGTAATCACTTTTTTGACATTTCAGTGAAAATTTGAAAGAAATTGGACTATTCATTCAAAAGTTATCTCAAGTTATGCTCTTGTCCGGTTACTTTTGCACGCTACTGTAGGTCTCTAATTTCCTATATCATTTTTGTTACCTTTTTTACAAATATATGTGATTATGGCTTCTTTTTGAGAATTTGTCAATTCACCGGTAAACAAGACATTATTTAACGTATCAGTTAAAGCTTTTTTAATTATTTCGAAAAAGTTTTTTATCGAATTTAATGGTTAGCCCGTCCGATCCTGGAGACTTGTTTTATTTCGCACTCAGAAATTTCTTTCTCTAAAATTTTATTTTCATCTTTAGTCACTTTCTGATCTTTAGCATTTAAAAATAAAAAATCTTGAGAAGGTTTGTCATTTTGTTTTTTTTATATCACTTTCTATAAAACTTTTCAAATTCAGTCAAAATTTCTTTTTGTTCTGTTTTCACCTCCCTGTCACTACTATTTATTTCTGTGACATATTGTTTTGCAAGTTTTTGTTTTTCTAATCCGAAAAAATTTTTTGAACATATTTCACCTTCTAATCTCCATTGAATTCTCGCTCTTATCGCCGCCCCTTCTGCTTTTCCTTTTTCAATGTGCTCAATTTTCATTTTTACATATAATTTTTTCATGTTATTATTTAAATGCATTTTTTTTAGATGCATTTTTTAATATTTTTAAAAGTTTAAACTCTTTTTTATTCCTTTTTTGTTTTATTTTTTTACTAAACATTTTCAAAATTTCTTTTATGTTTTTTTTACCGGCTTCCAACCAGTCTTTAATATTTTCATATTTATTTTTTGCTGTGTCCATTCGTTCCAGCTCGCTTCTATGAGATTTCTATACTCTTCATTTTCTAAATGTTTGTTGTTTGAAATCCATATTTCTGATCTGATATTAATTTTTGTTGTATTTAAAATCATTACTTGAGCGTTATAGTGATCGGTTAAAATAGTTGGTTCAAAATATGTTTTAATATTTTGACTGGCTTTTTTGCTAACATAGAAGCGGTCTAGGGTCTCAAATAATTTATGCCATTAATTTTTAAAGCCACATAGTTGAAATTTCCTTTAGAGTCATTACCTAAGAAAATTAGTTCTTCATATTTACTTTCTTTTTTTGACATATGCATAAATTATTTAATTATACATATTCATAAATTATTTAAGTAGACAACACTTCTTAACAAACAGGGTTGTCTTTGGATGGAATAATTTACCGCAATCGGTAGTGGAGTCTACATCAGTCAAAGAGTTTAAATCCAGACTTAAGCTGATTGACTTGCAGATAATAAAGAACAAGAATTTCAATTATTATATTATTATTATAAATGAACTAATAGACGGTAATATTTTGAATATTTAAATAATAATAATAATAATATATTCTTTTAAACACCAAATAATTACATGAGTTGTAGGTAAAAAACAAAAAAAAGAAAATGCTATGTGTGTTCTTGTATTGTTCTTGGAATGTTCTCTTCCATCAAAGTTCTAAATATAAGTTTTTGTTCCTTTAAATTCCATAATTGGAAAGATTGTTTTAAAATGCGACAATATTGGCATCCAACACCTCCTTAGGGCGTGCAGTTTTAATTTTATTGTTCTCGATCATACATTGCATACCAAATTGCTTGCATATTATCCATATCTCACCAACAAATAAACTTTTATTATTTATACACGGCAACTGAGTCATTATAATGGAGTAACATATGGGGTCATTAAGTAGCCTGATAAATAAGTTTAATTTGTTATGAATAAGAATGTTCGATACAGAGTCTACTTTGAAATAAGAATGGAGGTGATTTTTACTATGCTTAGAAATAACTGAAAATGATTTTAAGACAGATCGTCCAACTTTATCAATATTCTGTAGAAACTTATTGTTGCAACCACCTAGTTCTAGTCCGTATAATAGCGTTGGAATAGCTAGGGAATTAAATAAATAAATAATCGTAGCAGGCTGGCAAAAGCGAATTCCGTTTCTAATAAGAGCTTTTGCAACAGATAAAAATTGCGTTATACCTTCATTTATATTTGTTTTTTGGAGTGTTGCCGTCATATTTTTGTTCTTACTATCCCAAAGGAAACCAAGATGTTTTAAATTGCTTTGAAACTTAATAGGAGCGTCGTTAACATAAATCAGGTTATTGATGATCGAGCTTACTCCAGATATTAAAAATTCAGTTTTTTCTGCATTTAGTTTGATATTCCATACTTTTGGACAATGTTGATAAGATTTTGAAGACCAGATATAGTTGAACTTTGCAAAATTATATCATCCGCATACGCAATGACAACAGTGTATACTCCATTTATTGAAGTTTCTACTTTGGATTCTGAGACAATTTTTTCTAAAAGATTTTCAGTATAAATCTTGTAAAGATGAGGTGAAAGTATGGATCCCTGTCGAACTCCCTGAGACAACCTAAACTCTTCTAATGTGCATCCAAGATATGATACATTAGCAGTACCTGCCCGATATAACAATGAGATAGTATGAACTACCGATAGTGAGATTTTTTTCTGATAATATAGTTTCTCAAATAGTAATTCCCAGTTACAACAATCAAAAGCTTTGTTAGCATCTAAAATGCATATATATGCAGGTGAATTGTTATGTTTAAAGTGTTTTATTGTTTCACTCAGAAGAAATTCTGCGTGAAGTGTAGAGCTATTTTTTTAATCCCAAATTGATGTGAATGACTCTCTGTGATACCTGGACATATGTGTACAGTAAGATATTCGAGAAGTTTCGTAAAAATAGGTAGGATGCTGATTCCTCTGTAGTTATTTGGATTTTCCAGTGATAATTTATAAGACTAATGGAATAATTGTGGCTGTTGATAAACATTGGGGAATCTTTCCATTTGTTAACATGCTGTTATAAAAAGAAGCGAGTAACATTAGAAGATTGTTACTGCGAGAGTTTTTATGATGTTCAGCACTTATATCAAAACAAGCGTAGGATTTATTATTTTTAAGATTTAAAATACATTTTTCAATATCAGCTGTTGAAATAAATTTTGAATTAGGCTCTTTACTTATATGTGGAATTTGTTGAGGAATAAATTCGTTATTTGTATATTGCGGCGTATTAAGTATTTTTTGAAAATGATGGCTAAATTCTTCAACGATTTCGTTTTTGTTTTGCAATTTATTAATTGTAAAGAGTCGAGTATTATTTTTATTTTTTATTTTGCGAATGTTGTCCCAAAACCTTTGAGGAATAGTATTGCGTAGGTATTCGATATTTTTAGTTTTTTCGTAGATTTTTTTATTATGTGCTGCTTTAACAGCTTTACGGAAGTTTTTTCGGAAATAGATATATCTTTTGTAGACTATGCATTCTACTGACTTGTTATAATCGGATTTTCGCCATTGCTTATAGTGAAAAGATAGGTTATCTTTACATCTTTTAAGATCTGGTATCCATCAAGGTTTTGAATACTAACATGTCACTTGTTGTCCAAAACATTGTTTAACTGCCAAGAGAGCAGCATTTTTGATTTTGGAACATGTGATTTTAATTTCTGCTTCTATTTTTTTTATCTATAAATGTGTAATTGCTAAATGCTATAGATAGATTATGATTATAAAAATCAATGAACTTTTCATTCTTCCATGCATGTTTTGGAACTGAATCATACTTTTCCATTATATTATTTATTTCGTTAGATAAGCTGCTACCTCTAAGGTTGGTACTCGTGGATACTGGTAGGTGAAGGGGTAATAACTTGACAATTTGTAAAACATAATTCTATATCTTTTAAAAATGCTATATGGTCAATGTAAGAAGAATTTAAAAGAGTTTCATGTTGATAGATGTAGGTAGGACCAGCACCATTGATTATATAGACAAAAACCAACTCGTTTGATTTAATAAAATTTGTGAGATGTTCTGAAAGATTGTTTCGTGTTTTGTTGTTACAAAATTCTAAATCATATATTTATAAGGAAATGACTGAAAGTCTTCAGATATAATACATTCTGCTTCATCCTCATAGTTGTTCATGATTGAAGTAATTGCTTGTAATTGAGGAGAATATTTATTGTACGATTTATTATTGTTACGACAGCATGAAAAGAAAACCTCAATAAAAATTAAATGACACTTGTTTATTGTGCCTTTTATTGCAAGAATGTTTTTATCCTCATGTATTATATGAAAAGACGAAATATCTTTTTTAATAAAGAATGCGTTTCCTCCATACGGTCTACCGTGTGTATTTTTTTCTGCCGCATGAAAGATAACATTATGTGTTAGCAATGCAACATTATCTAACAGAAAACTCTCGATGTTTAGCAGCCAGTGCTCTGACATAAAAATAATATCAAAATAATATCAAAATACTTTAATAATTTAGAGATATAATATTAGTTCAATTTAAAACTTTGACAGTTAAACGCACAAAGTGTTATTATTGTATTAGTTAAATTTAATTCTTTTTCTCCCATTATGACTTATAATTTGATTGTTGCATGAATGATGTAGAGTGATTTAAGAATTGTGGCAATTGTTTTTCAATATTTTGATGTGTTTTTTTTTATTGTTAGAGTTTCACGGTGCATTCTAAACGGTTTGACAATAATGTTATTTATCCCAAACATCGGGTTTACGTACCATTCCTTTTTCGCTACTTTTAATTTTCACTTAGAAGGATCGGTTGTACATGTTTTCTCTGTTAAGCTTGATGTCTAAAGGCGTAATACCAATTTCTTTATTCATGTAGTTCGAAAGATCTTCTTCAGATAAGGAATTACAAATATAAGACTCTCAAATAATACGTTGCCCTGCAATCGAGCTTCTGTTGTTAACGACTTTATTTCCAAAGACGGGTTTTATCCTCTGCTTATCTTTTTGGCTATTTATAAATCTATTATTTTTTCCTATCACTTTGAAATCTTGATAGTCTGCTATAAATTCGTTTTCTTGTTGCGGTTCAGGCTTTAGCAATTTAACCACGGTTGCGTAGGAATCTCTACTTTTACTTCTACAATCAACTTTCAAACTAGAATCCTCTGCAATGGAGCATACAGGAACATTTTGCAGTGTATTTATTTGTGTTAGCAGAATGATAATTTATTGAATTTGAAACAATAGATTTTAAAACTTCTTGTGGTTTACAGTTATTTGCGTTAATAGATTGTGACGCACATTGATTTTTCACAATTTCGCCATTTGTTTTTTGTAATGCGTCGTATTTTTCCTGTAATAAATGCAAATCCGCCATGATTCTTTTATTTTCCGATTGTAATGCCTTTAAGCGATCGATAATTTCTTTTAAGATCGATGTCATATTTATATCTGATGATTGAAAAATTTGTGGACTAACTTGTTTGGAGATAGAAAGCAATTTATTAAAGTCCTTATGAAGTTGATTTTCCGCTAAAGTAATCGACATCAGATAAATATCATCAAGACATCATATCATCAATATCATCATAATATCATATCATCATAAATATTATCAATATCATAAATATTATACCGCTTTCTAAGATTTTTTTTCACTGGGTCTTCTGCGTCTAAAATAATGTTTAGCAACGAGAACTGCTCCATGTCAAAACGCTCTAATATTTCTGTAAACAATTCGACTCTTAATTTAAAAACTTCAGCCTCTTTAAATTGCGAAAGCCCATTGATAATGACTTCCTTTGGATGAAAACAAATTTCCTCTAGATTTATTATATAGATCTCTACAATATTGTTACTCGACTGTATTGTTAAAAACAACTCACAAATTTGTCTTATAACATATAACATAAAGTATAATACACCAGAATTAAAAGCTTGTTTTTTTTTTTTTTACTGAAATAAATTTGCTTTTAAAAAAAGAAGCATATCTAATTGCAGCGAAATCGAATGCTTTGTTTTGATTATTTAGTAAATTTCTAATTGTGGTTTTGCATTTACAAATGATTTTTTATTTAAAAAAATTAGCGTTAATATGTTAATTTATTTACTTTATTTATTAAGAGTTTATTTTTTCTTAAGGATTTTGTTGTGAAAGCAAAGATAAAGTTGCTCCAGGAGAGTGATTTTTCTCAAAACTAAAAATAATTAAAAATTACCTGAGGACATCCATGACAGAAGAACGTTTCAGTAATGTTTCAACTATTGCAATAGAAAGTGACATTACTGATTCTTTAAATACTCATGAAGCGATTGAACAATTTGCTTCCATGAAATCGCGTCGGTTTAATTTTTAATTTCATTTTAATATGTAAATGTTAATGCTATATGTAATTTTGTGAATATAAATCAAAAATTAAATTTTGATTTTTTTTTTTATATTTGTTAACTGAAACGCGGTCATACATTCTAGCACGCAGCCGGCCAAATGCCCAGACACGGCCCTGGCCCCATACTATATTGGCATGCATTACGTAGCTATGTATAGATAAAAAGTAAATAAGTTTAAGATTTTCCAATTTTTTTTATATCTGATTTTTGTAAAAAAGAAAAAAGAAGAAAAGTACTAACAGGAATAAAAAGACAAATTACTGAACTTAATCTCAAAAAATTTAGAAATTAATTACTCAAAGTAAAGTGGAAACAACTACATAATTGCAAAGATACAAATAAAGCGTATGAATTTTTTTACGAGTTCTTAATGCGTAGGGGAGACCGGGGCTAGTTGGCTCGGTTTTTACTCTATGAGCTCTGTAGCCCTAACAGTACATTTTTTTACAATTATAAGTACAATTTGCATTCATTTAAAGAAAAAAATTCTTGGGGCCTTTCCGGACCCTCAAAAAAAAAAAAAAATTTGCGCCAACTTACCCCACCACGGGGTAAGTTGGCGCAAACTATAAAAATGATTATTAATGCACTATTAAGTGCAAAATTAATAGAAATTTTTTTAAAATTAATTTTTGGAACAATTTTATCCCAAAATTTAATATTACTTTTAGCTGGTACCAAATATTAGTCCGTATAAAAGCCAAACAGTAACCCACCTTTTATCTGTGGAAAAAAAAACTAAACAAAATTTTTTTTTAATTTTTTTGTAAGAATAAATATTTTCAATATTGTTTAAAATAAAAAAAAATAATTTTATAAAAATAAATATTTTTTTCCATAGTAAATGCTATGAGCCAACTTACCCCGTAAAAAATTTGTCAACTTACCCCGAAAGCTTTTTTTTTAATAAACAGTCTATAGATCCTGAAAAACGGCAGCTTTGAAAAAAAAAGTCCGACTGGATATAGTAAACCAATTGTGACTGGAACTTTTACAATAATTTTTTTTTCATACGACTAAATATTTTCTTTGTAAAGTAAAAAGGAAGCGATGTTCTAAAAGTTACGTTTTTGTCTAAAAAACGCATTAATCTCAATATCTCCCATGCGCATGCGCAAATCCTGACAATACTACAGTGAATGATAAAATGGTCAATGAGGAAGTTTCTGAGTAATTTTTGTCACTTTCTGATGAAAGGCTCTAAAGATAAACGCAGTTCGTCAACTTACCCCTGCGGCCAACTAGCCCCGGTCTCCCCTACAACCAAGCGTTTTTTATGTATGAAATCAAAACCAAGCCTAAAAGTCTACATAGTCCATAAATTACGAAAGAACTTATTAAATCTTCAAGGAAGAAACAAAAACTGTATGAAAAGTACTTAAAAAAACACTTATCAAAACAAAAAAAAGTATAAAATTTACAAAAACCTGTTTGAAAACCTGAAAAAAAAGCTGAAAAAAAAATTTCTTAAATTTATTACAAAATAATATCGGAAATAACAAAAAAACTTGGGATATAATAAAGGAAGTGATAGGAAAAGAAAAGAAAACTCGTGATAATACTTTACCGAAATGTTTATATACTGAGGATGAAAGAGCAATAACTAATGAGAAAAATTATATTGAGAACAGTTTTAATAACTTTTTTATAAACGTGGGTAAAAAGTTAGGAAGCAAAATAACACCATTACTTATTATTTTTAATCTTTCATTTAAAAATGGAGCTTTTCATGAACTCTTGAAACTAGCTAGAGTGGTTTCAGTAAAGATGGTGATATATCAAAGTTATCTAATTATAGGACTATTTCAATACTCCCATGTTTTTCTAAACTTCTAGATCGAATAATGCATAATAGGCTTTACAACTACCTCACAATTCACGAAATTCTAAATAATATTCAGTATGGATTTAGAAAAGGTTACTCGACAGAACATGCAGTAACTAAGTTAGTTAAAGAAATATTAAATGGGTGTGAAAACAACCAGTATATTCTTGGAATGTTTATTGACCTTTCAAAGGCCTATGACACTGTGAACAATGATATTCTTCTGTACAAACGTAAAAGTTATGGAGTCATAATAATTTTAAATAGTTTTGTTCCTATCTTAAAAATCGCAAACGATGTGTATCTTATGACAAAACCTACACTAAATTAGAAAAAATTACCTGCGGAGTTGCACAGGGATTTATTCTAGTGCCTTTATTGTTTGTTATTTACATCAAAGATTTTTACATATCATCTAGTAACTAAACTTTAATCTTTTTGCTTTCGACACTTGTAGTATTTTATACTCACTCTAAGATTAAGACAATCTTTACGATTATGAATCGTGAACTCGATAACCTTATTAAATGGTTTAAAGCCAACAAACTCTCTCTGAACCCTACCAATAGCAAATGTACTCCCTTTTCTAAATCTTTTAAATTTGACACGTTGCTCTTAAAACTCTCGGATAGATCAATAGTAAAAGCCAAGTTGCGGCAGACATTGCGGCGGACATTCTGTGTTAAATTCTGAGGTGTTTCAATCGATGAGCAAATAAGTTAGAATAAACATATTAATATAATAGAAAATAAAATTTCAAAAAGTATTAGAGTTATGCATAAAACTAAATATATGTTGGATAAATTTACTTTAAAATCTGTTTACTTTTCATTTTTTCATATCTATATTAGTTATCAGGGTTGTTATCTGTCAAACATGTCTGAGACATTTTCTGCCGACATAAAATATGTCCCACATATTTTCTATCGACATATTTTGACATAATTTTATGTCTGAATTATTTTCTGCTGACATAAAATATGTCAGACATATTTTCTATGGACATATTTTGACATAATTTTATATCTGAATTATTTGCTGTTTGATATTCTTGAAGAAAAAATCAATCTAACAAATTTATTGCGCATTTCAACTTAATTTACAGAGTTAAGTGAAAATAGTTTAACAAATTTGTTGCTTTTTTGCAATCAATTATGCTTCATAAAACTTTTACTTTAAACCCTATAAGCAAACATCAGTTGTTTTATAAAGGTCTTTTTCTGCCCTTTTTAGCAATGTATCATTTGATAGTATTGACTAATATTGGCATTTATTGACTTATTTATTGATTATGACTTATTTATTGATTATGACTAATATTGACATTGATAGTATTGACTAATATTGACTAGTATTGAGGCATCATTTGATAGTATTTGATAGTATTGATTAGTATTGGCGCTTTCCCTTATTAGAATGTAAAAACCATCTTAAGCTGATTTTTTATTACTGAAAGTGGTTTTTATTAGTATGACTAAACTTAAAATATTTCTTTGATTAAAATAATAATAAAAAAAAAAACTTTTACAGTTATTTTTAATTATTAGTTGATCCTGAAATAGATTTCATTATGAAAACTTGAATTCAAAAGATTTCAAAAAAACGGTTCACAGAATTTCAAAAAATTCGTGCCAAATTAAATTCATTTAAGCTGAAGAATTTGAAATATTTCACAAAAGATATATTCAGCTCATTAAATTCATATTAAGAAGACTAACCGGTAATAATTTATAACTAATTACGAATAATATACTTTTAGTTATAATAGTTATGATTTATTTGACAAAAAAATAATTGACAATTGCATTATAACAGCATAATTAACTGCCATAAACTTGCATAAAATGTTTTGAGTGAAATATTTATTGGAATAATTCTTTTTTTTCGTTTTCCTTACGATTTAAAGTCAAAAATGGAGAATAATTTATTGAATGAATCAACTATTAGTTAAAAATAACTAAAAATGTTTTTTTTTAAATATTATTTTAATCAAGAGAATAATTTTAAGTTTAGTCATATTAATAAAAACCATTTTCAGTAATAAAAACTCAGCTTGAGATGATTTTTACATTCTAATAAGGGAAATCGCCAATACTAATCCATACTAATTAATACTATCAAATACTATCAAATACTATTAAAATTAGGGGTATTTGGGGTAAAGTCCCTAATATTGTCGAAAAAAAAGTTGTTCAAAAGTATGTCAACCTGAGTCTCAAAAGAAGCGTATTTTCATAGAGATTTTAAAGATGTTATTCGTTTGTAATAAAAATAAGTATTTTTTGTATTATTGCTGAAAAACATTTTGTTGACATTTTTTTAAGAGTCTTTAGCATTTTTTCAAATAATTTATTTACCATACTATCAAATTTAAATACTATCAAATACTATTAAAATTAGGGGTATTTGGGGTAAAGTCCCTAATATTGTCGAAAAAAAAGTTGTTCAAAAGTATGTCAACCTGAGTCTCAAAAGAAGCGTATTTTCATAGAGATTTTAAAGATGTTATTCGTTTGTAATAAAAATAAGTATTTTTTGTATTATTGCTGAAAAACATTTTGTTGACATTTTTTTAAGAGTCTTTAGCATTTTTTCAAATAATTTATTTACCAAAAAATTTTAAGGAAAAATTTTTATATTTTCTAAAATCTCTATACTATCTTCTAAAGCACGCTTTTTTTGAGACCCAAGTTGACATACTTTTGAACAACTTTTTTTTTGACAATATTAGGGACTTTACCCCAAATATTAAAGATCTGAACCCAAATATCTTTACAACTTGACGTGATGGTAAAAAATGAGTTGCATATTTGAAATCAAAATGTGAAATGCAACCCAAAAAACAAATTGTTTGCTCGGCACCAAAAAAAATTTTTTTTTTATTGACCTTCAATTATAATTGATTGCAAAAAAGCAACAAATTTGTTAAACTATTTTTACTTAACTCTGTAAATTAAATTGAAATGCGCAATAAATTTGTTAGATTGATTTTTTCTTCAAGAATATCAAACAGCAAATAATTTAGACATAAAATTATGTCAAAATATGTCGACAGAAAATATGTCTGACATATTTTATGTCATCAGAAAATAATTCAGACATAAAAATATGTCAAAATATGTCAATGGAAAATATGTCTGACATATTTTATGTCAGCAGAAAATAATTCAGACATAAAGTTATGTCAAAATATGTCGATAGAAAATATGTCTGACATATTTTATGTCAGCAGAAAATAATTCAGACATAAAATTATGTCAAAATATGTCGACAGAAAATATGTCTGACATATTTTATGTCAGCAGAAAATAATTCAAACATAAAATATGTCAAAATATGTCAATGGAAAATATGTCTGACATATTTTATGTCAGCAGAAAATAATTCAGACATAAAATTATGTCAAAATATGTCGATAGAAAATATGTCTGACATATTTTATGTCAGCAGAAAATAATTCAGACATAAAAATATGTCAAAATATGTCAATGGAAAATATGTCTGACATATTTTATGTCAGCAGAAAATAATTCAGACATAAAATTATGTCAAAACATGTCGACAGAAAATATGTCTGACATATTTTATGTCAGCAGAAAATAATTCAGACATAAAATTATGTCAAAATATGTCGACAGAAAATATGTCTGACATATTTTATGTCAGCAGAAAATAATTCAAACATAAAATATGTCAAAATATGTCAATGGAAAATATGTCTGACATATTTTATGTCGGCAGAAAATAATTCAGACATAAAATTATGTCAAAATATGTCAATCGAAAATATGTGGGACATATTTTATGTCGGCAAAAAATATGTCTGAAAATATGTCGACAGATCTGCCAGACATATTATGTCGTAACAACTCTGTTAGTTATTAAACATTGTCTGGGCTTCACTTACCGTGTATCTTAAAAAAACAAAAACAAGCGAGCCGCCTTATACTAGGGTCATTTCGGATAAAGCGAGCCATCGGATAAAGTGAGCCAGTCGCCTAAATATTGCAATTTTACGAAATCAAATTATGCTTTCGACTTATAACAATTTATTTAATATTAGTTATTCATTTTAAAGTCTAATGAATATTTTAAAAACAGTTGCTAAGCAATTATTTTCGCGGTGGTATAATTATAATCATTCGAGTAGTAACAAAACGTTTTTTCGCTTTAAGACCTTATATTTTGTTTAGCTTCAATTAAGAAAAGTGAGTATTTCATATTTGACACTATTTATAGTAAATATGATTGTAATATTAGTAATATGAGAAACTATTTCAAAAAATAGTGTTGATATGTATTTGAGCGATGATAAAGTTTTTTAATCGAATTTTCAACCTGGCTCGGTTTTGCATAACTGTTAGATAAACCGAGCCAAGGGCATTCAGGTAAACCGAGCCATTGGATTCTCAGCCCAATATGTTGTCAAATATTGAAAATTCTTGTTTGCCACTGCGATCGAGTATTGAACAGCCACCTGTACCTAATGCAGCTATGAATTTGGTGTTGATTTCTGTGACCGAATCCGTTGACATAATTAATCTGAATGAAATGCAATTGCCAGATATTTCAAATAGTTCTAGTGCTAAACTTGTTGATACAGCTAATAAAGATAATATTAATGCATCTAATTCTAATACTCGCCTAGATAAGCAGCATGAGCAACATGTCAATACTGATATTGCTGGTAGTACTTGTTTACCTACCACTGATGAAAATGCAATTGTGTCAATTGAACAAGCAGACCTCGATGTGTCTTTCGAAAACTTGATGCCAGTGCCGCATAGAGATTGACCACAAAGCAGTCGGCCACGTAAGAAACCACCATCTTATGAATTGACATCAGAAGAAAATGTAGCATTTATTCAAGAAAGAACCAAACCAATAACAAAAAAAGCAGCTAAAGAGAAAGAGACCAGCAAAGAAAAGAAACAGAAGAAAACTGTTAAACAGAAGGTTATAAAGAAAAAGAAAGAATCCAAAAAAGAAAAGAAACAAAAAGAAGAGGACATTTGCAAATATTGTGGGTTTGCATATGGTGAAGCAACTGATCCTCTCATTGATGATGAATGGATTGAGTGTGACGCGTGCCGTGATTGGTTACATGAGAGCTGTATCGAAATAACCGTGCGTGGACAACTATGTGCTGATTGTGTTCAAACAACAACTAAGTAAATTAACTCTAGTTAAGACTTGATATTTTGCATTTTGTACTGCATCATTTATCTGCAGCTTTAGCAGTATTATTTTTATTAGACTAGTCGCTGACATTTTTATATTGCTTTTGTTCTTTAAATTTTTTGCATTGTATGCATTTGAGGTTAATGTTTGCAAACTTTTAATACCAGTTTACTATATCGTAAGTAATAAAGTTAATATTAATATAGTAAATATTATTTGTAATAATACTTCCAATTTTGTAAATTTTTGTCTGAAATAAAAGCTAAATGGCTCACTTTAGAATAATCAAATAAGCTATTGGCTCACTTTACCAATAATGGTGGCTCACTTTATAAATTTGTTAATATAAAGCGAGCCTTTCCTATGTATCATATATAGTTTACTTGGCTTACTTTATATTAGTGTGGCTCACTTTACATTATATCATAGTTTAGGTATCTGTTATAGAGTTTTCTAGTACAAGAAGTATTAAGATATCTCACATAGTTATTAATACACACTGATTTTAGTTTTATTGGCTCGCTTTATCCGAAATGACCCTATGTGCTAATAAATACACCGTGTTAATCCACTGCTAAGAAAACTTGGAGTGCTGAATGTTTGCTAATTAAATATTTATAATATTCTTTTATTCATGTTTAGATTAACATCATATGCTGACTAATATTTTTTAATAAAGACCTTTTCTTTATTAAAGATTATAAATATCAAACAAAGCATTCGTTGCTTAATTATCAGGTACCAAAAACTTTGTTAAAACAATCCGAATTTTCTATAACATACCGAGGGTCACATTTGTGGAACTCATTTCTCCCAAGTAATTTGCTACTAATTTTCTCCCAAGTAATAAAGCTACGATTTCAATTCAAATTTTTAAATCAAGTAACTCTTTATCTTATTAAAGAGTTGCTTGATTATGACGTCAAATACTATCTTACTTTTAATTTTTTATTCTCTTTTATTTTTAAACTTTTCCTATTGTTAAAAAGCGACATTACCCTTTACACCATTACTTACACGGTCGTTTACAAGCGCTATGTTTTGGCACGCATGCGTTAAAATTTTTAAAAAATTCTTGAACTTTTAAAATGGCTGCGGCTCTTAACGACATAAAATATTTTATATGACAACCGTTAATTTGTTAACATTTTCTTTGAAATATAATGCTGTACTCTTGTTTTTAACTTATATCAGTATATTAATACATATAATTTCATAATTACATCAATAAAATAGTAATAAAATGGTCTTAGCGCGCTTAAACTTCATCTCTAGTTAGATACTTTTTAGAGTAAAACGTAGATTTGTTTATTTATTTAAATTCGATTTTTTAAAAATCTGACTGTAGGAATTCAAATTTTTTTTTTTTAAACTTCAGATAAATATGTTCCATATTAATGATATTTTTTTGGTTATTGCTTCAGCTTTTTTTGGCTTAAAAGTATGCTTTTACTGATAAGACTATGTCCTAATATAATAAAGTTTCATTTTTTATTATTACTTTTAATTTTTCTTTCTTATCTTAAAATTAATATTGTATACTTTGTTATCTGACTAATGAGTTATTCCATAATTATCTCCATCTAAATAATAATAATAATAACAATAATAATAATAATAATAATAATAATAATAATAATAATATTATATATATATATATATATATATATATATATATATATATATATATATATATATATATATACACACACACATATAAATATACACACACATATAAATATATATATATATATATATATATATATATATATATATATATATATATATATATATATATATATATATATATATATATACATAAATATATATATATATATATTTTTATATATAAATTATGTTAGTGTATTCTACAAATAGAGTGCTCAATGTTATTAAAGAACAGAGCAATAATAAATTAGCAAAAATGCTTATGTAATTTTTTTCTTCTGTGAAGAAAAAAATTTAATAAG
This sequence comes from Hydra vulgaris, assembly GCF_038396675.1. Lineage (NCBI taxonomy): Eukaryota > Metazoa > Cnidaria > Hydrozoa > Anthoathecata > Hydridae > Hydra > Hydra vulgaris. Next base: position 66,741,068 of record NC_088920.1, on the reverse strand, counting down.
AGTTTTTACTAATTTATATATTTATATATATGTGTGTTTTTCTTCTCTTTTAGATGGAAGTAACATGGTTTGTTGTATGTACATTTTGTTGTGTTGATAGATACAAAATCAATTGAGATGTTGATTGATTTTTGATTCATTGACACAAATTTGAAAAAATTCTTTGAAATATGAAAAATAAAGAATATGGTATTTAACTTTCTTGGATTACAATCAATTGGATTTGACAATTGAGGATAAAAATACAGTTAATTTTTTGTTATCGGTAAGTTCTTTGAATTACCTTATACTTTTATGGTGTTTATTAGCAATATACACAATGGATATAATTATTTGAAAATTTTTACTATTTTGGATACATAATATTCTCATATTACTCAACTTTTTAGTTTAAGAAATTTTGAATGATTATAAATTTGTTACATTTATTTAAAAACTAACATAACTACCTTGCTTAAATTATTTGTAGCATATTTACATTTAATCCTATTACTTTATATCCTCTTATTAGTAACTATTTTAACAAAATATAATTTTTTTTTTTATGTTGATAAAAACAAGAATAATACCCATAAGAAATGACAGGTGTCATTTCTTAAAAATATAGCTTTCTGCAATGTAAAAAATTCTTTCTTTATATAAAGTTATAAATAAATACCTCTTTTAAATTATTTATATTTTCTTTTTTCAACTTTTTATATTTGCTATATATACATAAAAATAATTCAAATAAAAAAGTTTTCTGAAATAAATAAAACTTTATTTTTTATATAAAGTCAAAAATAAATATCAATTTTAAATTATTTACATTTTCTTTTTTGACTTTTTTTTTATTGGCATATAATTTTTAAAATGTAACACAGATATCATTTCCTTTTTTTTTTTTAAATTTTAGGTCTCAGCGCTCTATTTTTAGGATTAGTTTTTAGATGGTGCGATTTAAGGATGCTTTTTAATCGCATTGTTGGTGAAGGAATAGATTGATATATAATCTTTAATTTGTTGAACTCATGATGAATTGATTCACCTCCTTGTTCACCATAGAATTCAAAGCCAGCACCCCATTTTTGTAAGAATGGTATCGCATGATCTTCCATCATGTGCAACTTAGGTGGCACTGAACCCTGAGGCCATTTGGCATGATAAAATTGCATTAAATCATCAACATATGTTTCTGTATACAAAAACACAGTTATCAAATGGTTAAGCAGAAGAAAAAAAATTACATTATATTATGTCTTTATTCTTATTATATAATTTATTGTTTAGGTTTTTGCAATTTAGTTTATAGTTGTCAACTATACCATAAAATTTAAAATATAGCTATTAATTATTACATAATTAGATTTTTACGTTTATGTGAGAAAAATTTAATGCAATACAATAAAACAAGCAGTAAAGAGGCACTACAATGTTAAACAAATACAAAATAATTATTTAATAGTAACTATTTTATTTACAAAACTATTACATAAAACATACCTAGTTGTGTTAATTCAATTATTGTCATAGTACTTTTTGAAGAAAGTATGCTATAACAATTGGAAAGCTTATTGAAAAGTTGTTTATACTTGCTACTGATTTCAACTGATTTTTCATGAACAGTTGTTCCAGACAATCCATTGTTATAAACAAGAAGCGGAACAGAATTACAAAGCTCTAATATAGATTTTTTCTGAAAATACACAAATGATACATTACTTGGTACTTTCAGCTTATAATTATCACTATTATTTTATCATCAGCACTATCACCGTCATCATCATTATTATTATAATAATTATTAAATATATATTATATATAAAAATATAAAATATTATATGTAAAACATATAGCACATATTTACTTTTAGCATTTTATGTACATGGTTTCCTATAAAACTTTTCCCATGATATGCTTGTCGCTGTACCTTGAGTTTTTGCAAAATCAACTCAATCTGTTGAATGCATGGTCCCTCACTTTTCTTAAAAATCAGTTCGTTTTCCAAACCATTACACTCTCTAACCTAAAAAAACATGTTTTTTATCCGCATGTCAAAAATAACATAAAACAATCTTATTTTCACAAAGTTATATTTATTAAATTTTATAACAATTTTTACTTTTTCCATTTTTGTTTCGTTTAGCAAATTGAGTTGAGGGATGTAAAGTGACTGAATATTTTCTACACAATCTTCATTATTCAATATGGCTATAGCTACAGTATCATTAACCAGCTGGATTTGGTCATCTAGTTTATCAATGCACCTTTTTAGATTCAAAATTTTTTGTTGTTTTAAAATATAGTCTTGATACGGTTGAGATAAAAGACAATTTTTATTTTTTAATGATGCTGCCATCATAATGTCCACTTCATGGGCTTCTTCCTCAAACATGTTAAAAAACTTGAGATAAACACCAAGAGCAATATGCAGACTTGGTAAAGACACCTAATTATGCAGAGAACAAAATAAATATATTATTTAAATATAGTCAATGTGATTCTATGGGAAATAACTATGGATTAAATATTAACAAAATGTAAAACAAAAACTAACCTGGTTTAAAGGTATTCTCAGGATAGGCTCTGCTATAACATTATTATAAAACTTGGCCTTTTTCTTAATGCCACCATCTTTCATAAATCTTTCAAAATCAGCTTGCAGATTTTCCAAGGTACGAGATTCTATGCCTGTTCTTTCTTTTTTGCAAACCTTCATTTCATTTGTGGTTGCGTAACAGAATAAACAACAATGTTTACCTAAAAAACTACCAACTATTAAATACTTATCCTATTTTGGTGAGGTGAATGAACAAAGCAGGATTTAGTGGTCAGACATTATCAGCCTCCTGGGCAATTCTAAAGACCTACCCAACTTAAGTTTATTTTGTCTTGAAACCCTGTCCTGAAATACATAATTAAAAAAATTAAGATAAAAGTAATGAAACTGCTCACCTGAGGCTCCGGAAATTCCATACAGTGAACAAAGGAATTCATAATCTCCAAAAATAAATACTCTGATACTATTATCCCTATAAGTATGTACACAAACATTAAATATATATATATATATATATATATATATATATATATATATATATATATAACATGTAAAATTTACAGTATATATATATATATATATATATACATATATATATATATATATATATATATATATATATATATATATATATATATATATATATATATATATATATATATATGTATATATATATATATATATATATACATAATTTATTAACATACTTATATTTCATTATTTGTAGCGCTTCTATTTGTTTTTCAAATCTTGCCATGGCTACTTTAATATTAGCTCTGAGGTCTTTTGATTCAAATATGTTAAAAACAATAGTATTTTCAGAACTATTTGGATTTATGGTATTAACTATCTGGTAGCTCATCTTGAAACTTCCACCACCATAATCTCCTCCAATTTTGATGTGAATTTCTTTATTTTGAATAAAATTATGATTCACAAGATCATTGCAACTAGAAAAAAAAATTATAATGGACTGAAAAGTTAAGTAATACTGAAAAACTATAAGTTATATATATATATATATATATATATATATATATATATATATATATATATATATATATATATATATATATATATATATATATATATATATATATATATATATATATATATAATATACATAATATATATATAATATATATATATATATATATAATATGATTATTTATTATCTTTCTGTAATTCTAAAATATCTTACTTCTCTAACTCTTCTAGATGTCTAAATATATGTTTGGGTAAATCAGAAATATAACCCCAAGGAACTTCCTTAATTTCTAACTTATCTTTCTCATCTTTTTCAAAAAAGAAAGGAGCATTTTCAACAACAACTTCATTGCCTGACCAATTATCAGCAACTACTCTTTGTGACGCATTTGATGCATATATTAAGTCTTAAGCCACCTGTAAAAACAATATATATATATATATATATATATATATATATATATATATATATATATATATATATATATATATGTATATATATATATATATATATATATATAAATTAGTAGAAAATCACTTTTCAAACTTTTTTCACACTGTGTATCATCAATTAGACTTATCTATTAAGACACATCAGAAATGAATTCTGATGTGTCTTAATAGATAAGTCTTATTACACTGTGTTTCATCTATTGTCTTAATAGATGAAACACAGTGTAAAAAAAGTTTGATTTTTTTTTTTTCAACAACTTGTTGCACCATCAGTAAGTTCATCAGAAAGCTACTTTCCTGATGAACCTTCTGATGGTGAAACAAGTTGTTCAAGGAAAAAATATATATATTTACCTAGACATAATTTTAAGTTTTTCCCATGGTACTCCCATATCAGTTTTCATTGCAACCATCACACTTGCACTTATTTCAGAGTGGTTTAGTCCTGCATTATCTAGTATGGAGTGCCTTGTGTCTTGTGATAATGAATTTAGCAATTTACTTGTTTGATTTGCAACTGCATCGTTTAAATTGCCTGCTAAAGTCTCAAAATGCTTTGCATTATTTGTATTACGCAATCTTAATGTTGATTGTGCTGCCTGAGCACTATTGACATAAGCTTTTGGTGCATGAGTAAAAACCATTGGCTGAAAAGTAGAAATAAAACACGAAAATATTTATTTATAAAAAATAAATTTTCAAATGTTTATCTTTATAAAGACATCTTTATAAAGACTTACTCGAGGTCCTCCACTTTTAAATTCAATTGTTTTTTGTCCACTTTTTGCCATTTTTTGCTTAATAATATGAAGGGCTGCTTCTTCTAGCTCTTGGGGAATATCACTGTCTTTATTTATTTCAAAGATATCATTTATACTTTTTTTTGAATTACTTGATGAAGTCAGTAATGATGTTGATAACAGTAATTCGTTATGACATAAGCTTTTATGAGTTTTGAATATTTCATACTCTTTTAATGCATTAAATTTTTGCTTGCATAAATTACATACAAGAGTTAACATCTGAAGAAGAGAATTAGTTTTTTTACTGGTCACCATATCATCAATATAAATTTTTTTATTGCACTTTGGGCAGAAAGTCTCATCAATATATTTATTTTTCATTTCTTCCACAAGACATAAAAAACAAAATAAATGTTCACAGCTTTTCAATGTAACAGGCATTTGTGGTATTTTATTACATTTACAACATAAACAGAGCTCTAAAAAAGGATTCAATTCATTTTGTAGTTCTGATATATCAATACCTATGTTTAAATTATGTATAGGTAATATATTTTCTTTTATTGAGTTAAACATTGCAATTGTCCAACATTTTTTGTATTTACAAGATATATATATTTTTTTTATGAGTTTAGATTTTTTTCAAAGTGAACGTGTGAAAACTGTACCATGCCGCACATTTTCAGCCATCTGACATGTGGCACAGTTTATGCTATGTGGTTGCCAGTTAGTATACAGAGATAAAGAAGTTGTTGTTCTTCTTTTGTTTGCATTATTAATAGTGCAATAACACTTGTGGCAAATATTTTTTGGATAAATGTTCTCTATTTCTTCAAATTTAACAAGAAACACTTGCTCTATTATAGTTTTAAGATTATTAGTCAAACTATATTGTCTTTTTCCAATCCATTTTGCACAAGTCCTGCACAAGTAATTTAAATTTTCGTAGTGCAGTTCCATCTAAAGATAAAACAGTAATGAATCAATGAGAGAAAACTAATTAATAATTATTATATAAACAAATTTAATGTGGGCTAAACTTTAAGAGTATGTTTAAAATTTTTAAGAGAACTATTGTAAACAATATTATGTATTGTATTTATTTTATAAAATTAAACTACATTTGAACTAAATCTTGAATTAAATTATAGTTTATATAATAAATAAAATATGGTACATCACATGCATAACACACACACACACACACAAACACCAACACACACATATATTAATACATACAATATGCATATAATGCTTTATGCATATACATTACATATAAATGATACATCATTCGTATATTATACATGCACATCATTTACGTACATATATAAGTGCCTAGTTCGTTTGCGATATTTTTTTGTTTAGTTATATTTTAATAACATCTAAATATAGAAAAACTAAACTAAGATTCTTAGTATAAATTCTTGATTCTGACATAATGACATTTTGAGAGAGTTTGGTGCTTCTTAGTCTAAAAAGCACCCAACTCTCTCAAAACGTCATGCACTCGAGTGCATGACGTTTTGAGAGAGTTCTGAGTAGTTAACTCTGTTAAAATGTTATTAGATGAGTATCTAGAATTTACACCTAAAAAAAGTTGAAGCAACAACCAGAAAAATATCATAGTTACAGAAAAGATATATCTAAAATTAAAAAAAAAAATTACGGAAATCCTACAGTCAGAAGTTGAGAAATTGGATTTCAAATAAATAAACAAAATCACTAATTAGCAACAATTAAGCCTGAATGAAAATATAAATTTAAGTAAAAATAAGACTTTCTTTTCCATTTTTTATTGGTTTTATGATACAATTAAGATATAAATTTATTGAATTAGGTCAAAAGTATGGTAAAATCAATCAGTTCTACAAATAACATAGAAAGCAATGGTTGCTATCTAAAATATAGTTCGTAGCTAAGAACCGCAACCATTTTAAAAGCTCAAAATTTTTTTTCTATTAACTGGCGCATGCGTGCCTAAACATAGCGCTTTTTCCTAATAATATAAACGACCGTGCTTACCTTTAAATTTTTTATATTTTTTTTTTTAAGTTGTATTGGATTCGAAAACAAACAAAAAAAATTAAAATCTAACGCTTTCTATTTAAGGTGGAAAACCTCTCAAAAATATAAAAATTTTGGAAAAAAGTTTTAATTCTTAGGTTTGTGCGAAGAATTTACATAACAAGCCATTTTATGGTGAATTAAGTAGTGACATTTTTTAAAGTAAATGTCTTCATGGCCTTACCCAAAATGACAATGAATCTTTTAACATGACAATGTGTATACCAAAAGGCTTTATTTCAAAATTACGCAACTTCAATTAGGCACTTTTAAGGCAGTTATTCGTTTTTAAATAAATAGATATATAATCTTTTTCGTCAATTTAAAATTTTTTACAAAATAGTTAACGTAACTAATTGACTGGAGCACGCAGGGCCGTACCGAGCCAATTATGCGCTTCGGGCAAGAAAAGAAAATTGCGCCCCCTCCAAAAAAAAAAAAAAAGAAGAAAAATAAACGTAAAAAATAGTTTATTGATCACAAAATTTATGACATCAAGTTATAAGTAAATTTTGTCATTAAGGTTGCAAAAACTTTAGTTCAATGTCACTTTTTTGGCTAGCTTGAGGCAAATTCATTAATGACATCATCAAAATCAATGTCGTTTGCCACTTCATTTTCAATTGAAATTATAGCCAAACTAGACAAACGTTCTTGGCCCATTGTTGACCACATATAGTTTTTTATGAGCTTAAGTTTACTGAAACTTTTCTCACACGTAGCAACTGTGAGCTGCAAAACTGTCGATCGGGCTAGATTTTTCAAAGTTGTCCATCATTGCGGCAGCTTGATATTTAAAGCTAGCCATTTCTGACTGGAAATCGGAAGAATCTAAATCTGCCTTGTAAATTTAAGATAAATTTGCAGCTTTTTTCTTGAGTTCATCCACTGAACTTTTGGACAGTGAATGCCTACTGAGGAAGTCAAAATCAGAGGATACAGCAGACATAGCCTCAAACCGCCACTCAATTTGTGTAATAATACTGTCAAATACAAGGTTGCACTGAGATCCGAATTCTATTTCTACTGTGAGGAGGTGAGAGTCATCTTCAGCTTCATAAAGTGCCATCTGCTTCACTTTGCGCTTCCTCTTGATTGGAAAGCCACCATCAATTCCGCTCTGGTTAGCTTTTTCTGTGGCATCTTTGATAATTTTGTCCACCCCAATATCTCGAAGATTCTGAATGAAAGCCTTCAATCCTTTCATTTTTGCGGCAGTGTCAATTGAAATGGCTTTTGACTGAAGCAGTTTGTTTTCCCGGTCAATTAGAGAAAGAATTTGACACCAGAAATCAAACAAACACAAAAAACTGAAATCAATTTAAATGAGAAGTTATTTTGCACTGTGACAGCATTTGTCATGGGATTGTGGATAATGCATTCCAAAACTTGAAGAACGTCTTTGATTTGTCTGTGCAATGGTGTGTTTGCTTCTTTTTTGGCAGACCATCTTGTGTCACTGTTTCCCTTTAATGGAGCTTGAAAAAAAGTTAAAGATAGCTTGAACCTTTCCAAAAAACGTAATTATGAGTGGGGAAACCTCAACAGCATGAACACCAACAAAGTTTAAAGTGTGAGCTGCGCATAGAACAAATCTTGCTGACTCATTAAGAGAATGGGTGTGAGCTTTGACGCAATTGTATTTTCTAGACATATTAGTTCCATTGTCATAGTCTTGGCCCCGGCAATCGAAAAAAATTAGACCATCCTTCTCCAATTTTTTAGTTATCCCTGTTGCAAGGCCTTATCCGGTTTTTTGGTGAGATTCAAGTCCACAAAGCTTTCCTTAATTGTGCAGGTTTCATCACTGATGTGGACATACCTGATGATCTGAGTCATCTTTGTTTTTGTGGGAGTCATCTGCTCTTTGTGGGAGGCATCTGGAGTGCAGTTAAACAGAACAGAGTATTATTTAGCTTATTTAATGTTTGACAAAATTTCGTTCCTGACTTTCTGCCCAAGTAACTCAATTAGCTCATTTTGAATTCGAGGAGAAAAGTAGAATATTGTGGTTTTTTTTGCTTTAACGGACGCAATGTGTTCAACCACCTAAGGATAATAATAGCTAATCAACTCAATTAAGCTCAGAAAAATGCCACTGTTTTGATGACCGATGTCTTCTGTTGTTCCCCTTAAGGGCAAGATTGTTCTTGGCACAGAACAAAATTGCATCAACAATCAATTTCAAAATGTCTCTCCACTTTTTCATTTCTCCACTGATAACTCTCTGCAGATCAGAATCCAGGGTCTTTCCTTCCTTGAGATTTTTTTCAAAAGTTTTCCAATCAGAATAGCATCTTTGGTGTTCATTGTTGTTTTCATGCTCAGGAATTCTTGGGTTTAGTTTTTTCTAGTCACAAAACCCTTTGGAATTTTCTGAGAAACTGTTGGTTTTTGTAGTTGTAGTTAAACAGCAAAAACAAAATAAAGAACCTTTTTTGTTGCTGTACTGCAGCCAAGTGCGAACAAATTTTTCACCATTGGGATGAATTTTTTTTATATCATTCTGAGCTGAAGTGTTGCATTCTGTTGTCAAAATCACAAAGCGTGTTTGGGAAAAGTTCTTTTCTGTCTCGCTCTGACCCATGCTCAATCAAAAAGCATCTTCTTTTGTCCGTTATTTTAGGCCATGTTGCTGGATCCCTGTGTTGAAAATTTTCTTCCGAGGCCACTGGAATTTCTGAGATTTCTGAATGAAGTTCATCCTTGTCCATTTTAGCTGGGCCTGAAAACTGGGCATTTCCATCTACCCTTGTTGGTTATGAATCAGTTGTGCAAAATTCCTCTTGACTTTGGCTGATGAAAATCTCCTCTTTAATTAATTCCATATGATAATCTGACCTTAAGTCAAATATAGGAACTGTTGAATTGTCATTAACTTCAATACAAATATACTCTGAAAAAATTTGTTTTTCCATTGATTTTGTTACCAACCACTTTTTGAAACAGTTTTGTAGTTTGTAGTTTGTAGTTGTAGTTTGTTTCTCGTAAAACAGTTTTGTAGTTTGTAGTTTGTAGTTGAAACAGTTTTGTAGTTTGTAGTTGTAGTTTGTTTCTCGTCACTTTCTTGGCGCTGTTTTCTTTTCTTCTTAAATTCAGCACCAGATATTTTTTGGTTCGATTCATAATGGAATCATAATGTTCAAAAGTTATTTAAGGTATGTTAGTGTTAAAGGGCGCTCTTTTGTTCAGTAAATGAACTTAAATATTTAGGAGTTTGTGTCAAGAGGCGGAATTTTAATTAATTTTCTTATCAACTGCAGCGACGCCGTGAAAATTTGTTTTATAAACTGATTATTGTTTTTTAATTTATTAAAATTTGCGTCCTCCCAATTTTGGCGCCTCAGGCCTCGGCCCGGCCGGCCCCGCCTATGGTGTGACCCTGGGAGCACGCAGAAGACGATGATCTTATAATCTTTCCCCGATAATTTCAATTTTATTTTACGATCAATATCAATAAATATAAGATAATCACAAACTGTAAGATATTTAAATATATATATATATATAAATAGAAGAACTCGTATAATTAAAATAGCCAAGTATATGTATCTTTATAAAAATAAATACAATTAAATGCATTTTTATAAATAAATGTAATGTTGAAGTCAAGTAACTGTTGTTTAACAACGCATTTAAAATGTTGAAAGAGTTTACCATTTTAATCCCATTTGTGAGAAATGAGTTCCACAATTGTGGTCCTCTTCTTGATATTGAGAATTTGGATTGTCTCAAAGATATTTTTAAAATATATTAGTTCTGCTTAGAATGTTTTGTTTTGTATTTATGATCAATAAGTTGGAAGTAACTATGGAATATTTTTGGGGCCAAATTATTTGTTAATTTAAACATAAACTGAAGGTTTTGTTCATAATTATTAAGAAATCTTAGTTCTTTCATTATTTTTTTAGCAATAACGTATCCATTTGTGAATATGCGGCATATATATGTTTGCTTTTATTTTTTATAGACTGAGGCTAGTTTTGATTGGTAAGTATTTGCCCAGGCAACATTGCAGTAGCTAATGTAGCAATAAACAAATGCTAAGTATAAACTTTTTAGACATACTATATTTAAAGTATACTTAGTTTTATGCATAATCCCAATGCTTTTAGATATTTTATTTTCCAATAACTTGATATGCTCTTTCCAGCTAATATGTTCATCTAGAATGACTCCTAGATATTTCACAGAAAAAGCTTTTTTTAACTTTGTTTTGTCAACTAAAATATCAGGAAGTTTTAATGGTAATGTGTCTGACTTTGATGGTTTTGTGACAAGAATGTATTTACTTTTTTCAATGTTCAAGGAAAGCTTGTTGGCCTTCAACCAATCGCTTAGCTGATTGTTTAGATAACAACTAAACCACATTTTTTTATTTTAATTGTTTATACCATGATTAATAAGTATATTAGTTTGTATAGAAGGATCTCGTGATCCACTGTATCGAACCCCTTTGACAAATCGATAAATACTCCAAGTGTATATTAATTTTTGTCAAACCCATTCAAAATTTTGTTAACTAACGTTATGGAGATAGGCCTATAGATTGATAAAGTAGAGTTATCTCCGCTTTTATAAATCATTTTATATATCATACAATGTTAGACAAGCCAGTGTTTTAGTTTTAGAATTAATGAATGTGAGACCTGGAAAGGTTTCACATTTATTAATTCTAAAAATAAATTTTTTTTTTAAAGTCGAAAAATTATTCAAAAACGATTATAATTTGCCATATATAAAAAAATACAAAACTCGCAAAAAAACGCAAACAATTAACTTGTGGAAAAATGAGGAATGGGTATGACAAATTCCTTGAAGGAGAGGGAAACCTAATCTAAAACTAATGCATAGTATAAATTAACTTTTTTTATTATATGATGATTTAGATATTTATCTACACTACTTTGAAATTTTTTATGTAAGCATTTTTAAAAACTGTTTTTCTGAAATTTTTAGCACGAATTCATTTTGTTGTCTTTTGTGATTTAAGCGTGACAGATTTTTTTAAAAGTTGAAACCAGTCCTTTAAAAGGTCGACAAAGTCACAAAATTTGGTCAAATTTTTTACTCCCACTTTGGCCCAATAATTAGCCTATTAAAAAATATTGTGAAAAATCTGTTCCGTTCATATCACAGAAAAACCTTTCAAGAACAAGTATAAAAAAAGATTGTGTCAAAATTATGTACATCTTTGATACATTGGCCAGGGTCTTTCAATATTTTGGTGTTTTGGGCACCTGCTACAGGTGCCAATTTACCCAAAAAAAATTTTTTTTTCATTTTATCGAAGAGCAATAAAGTTAAAATAAATGAAAGAAATGCTTATATTAAAATCTTAAAACACTAAAAACTTTTACTTGTAATGTCATTAAAATGCTGCATTTATTCCTTGATTGCCAAAAATATTAGAAAATTCTTACATTTAAAATATTATGGATGCAAAAAGTGAAGAAATTGAAAATCATTATAGAAATCTTCGTTAATCATAAATTGATTGACATTGAATCATTAGAGCGAGTCTAAAAACTTTTAAGAAAAATGAATTTTTAAAAACACAACTGAATTCTAAACTGCTGTGTGAGACCATTTAAATGTTTCCGGAGATCTAGACTTCTGCAACATAGATGCCTACTGCCATGGCTGTCTATGTGTTCCGTTTCTAACTATTTTGTTGAGTCTTCTCACAGGTCATTTGCATAAAAATCAGATTAAGAAAATATCAAACGAAGTCTTGCATGTTGTCATTTGGATCAAATCATATTTAATATGGCAAAAGTTCTTTACCAGGACTTTAAAATAATTGAGTCAATTATCTCAAACGTTGGAAAAGAAATCTATATCCATTGGCAAGCGAAAAAAAATAAATGCATTTTAAATGTTGATAGAGTCAGATTTAGTATAGGTGTTTGGGAGTAAACTAATTTCCCCTCGCCGCTTTGAAAGCTGGACTGGCACCCCATTAAATATTCACAAACTCGTTCTTTCTCTCCTCTCTCCCTCTCTTACAAATTAAATTTTAATATACAAGAATGAATTTTTGATTAAAAAAGCTTTTCTTCAAAAATAATTTTTAAACAAAGCTTTAAAACAAAAAATTATGGTTTTCTTTTTTTTGGTCTAGTTTATTTCTGGTTTATTTTTGTTTAATTTTAGGCTTGCGCCCGAAAAAAAGCCTGGCAACCCTGCAATGGGGCAGGATGATAAGACTTTACTCTCCCACCTGCTCACGTCACATCTTAACTACAAAAAATTTTAAATAATTTATTATGAAGATGACGAAATATATAAAAAAAAGATTACTTTGTGTCAACAATGATTTTGCTTTCAAGAGTAAACTTATATTCTTAGTCATTTATGTGTTTATATATATATACAGTACTGGACAAAACATTTGCAACCAACATCGAACAATGCTAAAAAGTGTTTCTAATTTTACATGTCTTAAAAACGAGACGAACTATACTACCACAGCAAACAGTTCAGGAGTCTGGAGTCATAGCATGCCATGACATGAGCAATCAGCTGACAGGTGACAGCACACAGGCAGAATTTCGTTGACAAGTGCTATTTTGCAGCAAACAAAACAAGTGCAACTTTTTTGGTTTGTTTCATTTTCTTAAGTCTGGTCCGTGTCAACGTCACGGAAGTTTTTTAATAATTAAAGGAAGTTTCCAGAAGTTTCCAGAAGAAGCATCTGGAAGCATCCAGTAGCATCCAGAAATATCCAGAAACATTCAGAAGCATCCAGACGCAATCAGAAGCTTCCAGAAGCACCGAAAAGAAGCATCTGGAATCTTCCAGAACAGGTTCACACAGGTTCATTTTACTATATAAGAGACGTAAATCGACATGTAATTCAGTCAGTATATGGAAGTCAATCAGTCAGTATTATTAAGACAGTTTATCAAAGTGAGTTTTATCAAAGTGTTTTATCGAAGAAAATCAATACAAGAAGTGAAATACAACAAGTGTTTCATTACATCAATGCAGTCCACATCCAATCAAGACGTTGTGTTACACATAGCTTTATTGTATCATCACAAGGTAAATGTAACAAGGTAAGCATTGAGAAGCGTGATTATTTATTTTTATTATTTTTATGACTTCAAGTGCAAAAATGGCTCCCAACAATCTTGGATTGGAAATAAGAAAGAAACGATAGAATAATGGACCGTTTCATGCATAAAATATCCTGAAAGATGTTATGTGACCTCATGCTGAATGGAATATGCCAATAAAATGGGTTTTTCAGCAAGACAACAATCCGAAACACACTGCAAAAGTAGTCAAGCAGTGGTTTTAAAACAACCACCTATCGGTGATGGATTAACCGCCTCAATCTCCGGATCTCAACCCTATCGAGAACCTGTGGGAGATCGTCAACCGCAGAATTAATTGTGAAGGTGTTCGTAATAAGGATCAACTGTTTGAACAAATCCAAAAGGCCTGGGCAGCGATTCCACAAAGTTTCATTGATCACCTGATCGAATCTATGCCTCGAAGATGCAAGGCTGTGATCGACAACAAAGGATTCGCCACGAAATATTGATGCGAAATACAGCTTGATCAATATTTTGTCGAGTTGCACTTGTTTTGTCCAGAAGGAAATCAACTTTTTTTAAATACTTTTGATTAATTTATTAATTTTCGTGTACAAATAATGAACTTTATGATTAATAAAACTTGAAGAACTTTGTCTCTAAACAGTTACATAGTTATTTCTCTAAATTGAAAAAATGCAGCACTTTTATATAAAGAAACTAAATTAGCATTATTTGGTTGCACTCGTTTTGTCCGATACTGTATATTTAACTTGACGTCAACCAGAGGGTACAGCAGCTATAAGACATCAGTGTATAAATGTTTGTAAAGTGTCTAAATATTTTTCCATTCTTTAAAATGTATAATGGAAAACAACCTACTTCAAAAACCGCAAACCATATCGATGAGACTGGGATGCAGTTTCATTATCGTTCTGGAAAAATAGTTGCTATAAAAAGAGTTAAGTATCGACAATGTCGTCAATCATGTAACTGGGAATTAATCAGAGTAATAGCTTGTGTCAATGCGATGGTTAACTCTTTTCCACCATATTTCATATTTAAAGGAAAAGCTACTAAGTCTCTCTCGAGTTTTTAATTTAAAAATGCCCAATAAGAAAGTAAATGGAGTGTTTTAGACAGTGGTTGGACAAAGTAAGGCATTGCATTTCTATTGTTTACAAAAATATTTCTTTCCGGAAAGTTTTGATTCTTATAAATCTATATGAATTTGTTTACTCTTACAATATAAAAAAGCTTTCGTTTATTAAGTAAATTTTATTTTTTTGGTTTTTACAGAAATTTCATTCCCTTTGACCCAGTTGCCCCAAATGGGGCAAACGAGCTCTGGAATTCCTATGTAAATATTGGGTTTTTATAAATGTGTATGAACTTGTTTACTCTGACAATATGAAAAAGCTCTTTTTTTTTTAAGAGCCGTTTTTTCTAAGAATCAGGCAAATTCCTGAAACTGTGGAAGTGACCTCCTCCAAATTGCTTGAATTTTTTATATATTGATCAGAATATAGAAAAAACCTGTTGGGGAAAAAAAAAATTTTCAAAAATGTTTCGTTCACTCGGAATCTGGGCTTAAATTTTTGAGATTTTTTTAAAAATTTTTAGAAATTTAGTTTTTGCCACCTTTGAACCCATTTTTTTGGCAAGGCGAAAAGTTGCACATAGCTTTTGTAGTTAATATCAGACGTAACCCAAAAGCTCTCTCCAAAAAATATAAAAAAGTTGCGTGACACTGTGCGGTTGGCTAATTATCATAGTTCAAAAGTACAAAATCAATCACTTTTGTCAATTTTTAATCGGAGTTAATTCTAGCGGCGAAGTGTTGCACACAATTTTTCTTTTAGGATTTGAAATTATTAAAGGTATTGAGTCTAAAAATGCAAAGAAAGTTATGTGATACCTAAGGCCTATTAATATATTAAGGCTTGAAATTGGAAAAAAATGTTTTAGTATACTTACAAAATGAACCATTACGGCAAAGGCGCTTAGTTTTGTAAAAATGTAAGCATATCCAACTGTCAATACAAAAAGGTCCTAACATAATAATAAAAAAAATTCGTGTGATTTTGTCACACGCATGATATAACATGAATTAAAAACTGAACAAAAATCTAACATCAAGATAACTATATTGCTAATTAAATAAAACATAAATCAAACATTTAAATGTTTTTCCATTTAAAAATTAGTTTTTCATTTATTAATAGAGTCATTTACACACATTATCCACCACATCACACATAATTTCTACTCTGCTGCAGTAAGTTTCTCTAAGAATAATGATATGACTGTATTATAGTCTTCTTCGGATAATGAATAATCGCCACAACCACTGATTAGAAAAGGAGCATTTACTAAACAGATAATTTTATCAGTTTGGTTATTTATCTCCTCGGTAGTAACTGGCCAGCGAAAAGTATTCTTCTCTTGCCCGTTAATCATACAATTAACTCTGATCCCAGTTATAGATACCTAAAAGTATTAGCGCAACATTTAAAATAATATAATAAAGAGTTTATGATTTGTTTAATTTTGCTTACATTCAATAAAACTTGTAAAGTCTTATATAATGTCATTCTGAAATTATTTTTACATTTTATTTATATTCCTTTTATTTTAGAGCACTGTTTTGTAAAACAAAATAAAAACTTGAAACTAATATATACTTTGAATAATATTACCTCCACAATATATCCAATATTCCATTGTTTTTCATATGCAACAGCAACCCAATCATTCACTTTCCATACAAGACAAATTTCTTTTGCAAGATTGGCGATGTCTTCCTCATATTTATTATCATCTTCATTGTCTCCTGCCAGATTAAAGTCATCATTTTCGCCATAAACTTCTTTGTTATCGTTAACCTGACTATTTTCATTATTTTCTGTTGTCGGTTCTACCAGCTTACCTTTTCTTTTCAGGTTACTAAATCTATAACAATATCAATTGTACATATTTTTAAACATATGTAAACAAACACACAAAATTATAACTTTCACCTAAATTTTAATTTCATATTTGTAAAAGAACTATTTAACAGTCAGAAACATAATCTAATTTGCAAAAGTTTTGATAGCAACAATGCCTACCTTGAAAATAAAGATCTTATCTGTTGGCTAGTTACATATTGATCAGGCGGAAGTTCTCTCCTCAGCTGCATGTGAACCTGCTCAGGGCTCATTTTATTACCTGATTCTTCTCCACGAATAAAGTATTTATACAACAGTTCTTTCTGCTGATTTGAAAATCTAAAAGAACTTCGAACTGGTAATGCCCAACCTTGCAATAGAAAAATGTTCATGCAATGTGGTTTGTCTTTTACGGAAGCACTGTTAGAGGATGAAGAAATTGGCATATTTAGTTGTGAAGTAATTTTCATCTTATGAACAAACGAGTTGCGAACTTTATCCAATGATGTTAATGATTTCGGAACTGTATGAAGACCGGATAGCATGTGTTCCTCTAACTCAGCATCGCTTTCAAATGATAAAGTACAATTCATTTCAGTGCAAAATCTTAATGAATATAATTGCCTGTCACTTCTTTTCTGTTTTTCCTTAAGTGACTTGTTACGCTTAATTGAATTATCTGTTTTGCTATATGGCAACAACAACTTAATCGAGGGTTGAATTTTAAGATTTCCATACTCTTGTTCAATTCCCTCACCGATATTGAAATAACGCCACATCTTCATACTTTTCTCACCAAACTCAAATGAGTGATAGTTGCTAATGTTCTTAATCTTTGGTCCAGTAACTACAGTTTTATCATTGCTAATTTGAGCAACTGCTACTTTTGCATCTTTAGCGCCAAAACTATAATGCATAGCCTTGTGTATATCTTCAGCAGTCAAAAGATTATTACCAGAGTCAACGTAACTCCTTAAAATTGTCTTTACAACTGCACTCTCCCTGTCACATTGATCTTTTCCACAACAGGGTTCATTATAATCATATCTCAGCAACTTTATATCTCTCTCTTTGCATACATTGTAGATTGCTTCAGCTGAAAGATTTCCCTGATAGCAGCCGGCATTATCAGATTTGGTAAACATTTTCTTGATATGCGGTTGATCAATTCTGAATTGGTCTAAAACTGCAGTGGCTAACGAAACAACATCACCTATTCCCTGATCACACCTATACATTGAAGTAAAGTAAACACGTTTGAATAACTTTCCTGCTATTTTTATGAAGAATATATCCACATGTAAACTCATTCCTTTCTTGCCAAAATACTCTCTTTGGCCCTCTCTGTATCGAACCGGAAGAATTTTTTGACAAAAATCTTTAAGCCAGAAAGCAGTTTCATCGTTTAATTGCTTAAAAGCTTCGATTTTTGCCTTTTTCTGTTGAGAATCTCTCATCAGGTGTTTTATGTAGTTGAATACATCCTTTACAGCAATTTCCAAATCATAAATAGAATCAGCATCGTCAGAATTTTGAATTGTTAGTTCTTTGATCATCTCGATAGCTTTGCACAAATCATAGCAATCGGCACATACCACTTCTGATATCTCTGTGTTGGATTGAAGATTTTTTTCAGATGGATCTGATAAGGCATGTTTTGAGCTATGAGAAGAAATGTTTGAGTCATTGACACTACAATTGGTTTGATAACTTGTTTTCAAATACCTTTTTCCTTTTTCAAGGGCAGCTTCGAGAGATTTAGAACTAAATCTTTGTGCCAATTTTTGTAATGTTTGAAAACCATTCATGCCTGAAGCAGTAACATCATCTAATCCAGCTAAGCTTTTTCGACTTGAAGGTTTTATTGCATGCAATACTTTCCACAAACTTGAATCAGATAATGGTATATAATTGTTTTCACTACAAATTTTTCGATAGAACATGATAGCGTGGCTATATTTTGTCGTCAGTATTGCATGCACTATCTTTTGTTCTTCACCGCTGTCGTATTTTAATTTGGTTATTCCATAAGCAACATCATGCAAAATACCGCTTGTAAATATAAAGTCTAAGAAATGTTCACACTTTGTTTGATCAAGACTAGATCTGACGAATACTTTCTTCTCTGGAAATGCCAACCCTTTATGAGATGCATGCCATTTTCTTGCTGTTTCTATACGATGTTTGGTACACTCAAATGTGTTCATTTTAAACTTTTTGGTATACTTGGTATGGTCTAATAATGAGAGGATAACTAACTTTCCCATGGAATCACTTTGCTTATATACTTTCTGAGCACGAATAATTTCAATTGGGAGAGGGCTATTTATTTCATCAACATTTTTACTGTTTAGAAAATCTATAAGTATTTCCTCTTGTCCAGGAGCAACAGCTTCCGCAAATTTTTTCTTTAATAAGTTTTCTAGGCGAACATACTTGCGTTTTAACTTATCTTCAGTAGTATCTTCCAGATATTCGAACTTCCTTTTTAATCTAAATTTTATTGGACTTGCATTAAGAACCTCAGTTACACTCTCACGGCTTCTTAGAGATTCGTCCAAAATCTCCTGTGAAACATTAATTTCACCGGGATCAAATTCTTCATCTGGAGTAGCAGGTGTCATATATGTTTGTTCTTGTTGTGTTTGTGTTTCTGTACATAAATTGGTGTTTTCGTTGACTCTAGATAAAGCAGTTTCTTGCTTTAAATGGGTAAAACACAGCATTGCACCAACTGAAAATACTTCATTGTATCGCTTTGACATTGATATGACGACATGTATTGGTGACGCCCTTAAAGCGGGAGATTTTTTTCCTTTTATATTTAGATGGTGAGGATGAAAGCATGTTTTTGGAGGACTCCATGCAATACCAAACGTGTACCGGTGAAAAGCACATATTTGTTCATCCTTTTCAAGATTTCTTTTAAGTCTATTTGCAATAAGTCCATTTTCTTCCCAAATATTATTATCGTTTAATCGCATGACCTAAAAACAATTTTTTAAACAATTATTAAGTGTGTCATTTAAAGCATTGTTTATAATCTGACTCTTCACGAAAAATGTTTACAAGTTTGAAATACATTGTTGTTATTATTAAAATACAATATTGCAAGAGTGTGATTAATTTAGTGATTATTTATTAAAAGAGTGAGGAATTAATTAAAAGAGCTATTTTTTTTTGTTTAAAGAACTTTGTCTCAAAATCTTATTGCAGAGAAGTTATAAAGTATGTAATTATAAAAATTATATTACAGTCTGCGTAAATTTAAAATACATAATTACCTTTAAGTTGATGAGGTGTTTCTTAACATCAACATCTCCCAGCTGATGAATGTAGAACATTTTGTTTATAATTTTATGTTTTTTGAATGATCCGCAATTTCCTTTTGAAAAGCAACAACAGTTTTCATAAAAATATTTGTTTTGTTTCATACTCAACTAAAAACAAGTTCTATTTATGCAGTACCTATTTCTCAATAGCAATGATAAAATATCTACTCTATTTATGCAAATTTTAAAGATCGTTAAAATAAAGTTAAGACATTTTTATGGTAAAGTAAACAACCGCCCACTAACTTGTTTCTCCACAATCGTGATATCAGCGATTCTTCTTCCATTCGATCACCACAAGTTATTTGGTTATGACGTAAATTTAAATAATTCACTTCTGATCATGTATTGTTTTTTATTATTATTTATTTCAATTGTTATGATTTCTATATCATAGTCAGAAACGCTTAAATTTTTTCTTAACATTACGTGCAATGTTTTGTGTAATGCTAAATGCTAATTTTGGATGATAGAAATTTTATTGTGAGCGAAAACCTCATCTGTGTGTCCAAAAAAATATCTCTTCGTACTTAATCATTTTTAACAATTTGTACCTTTATTTTTAACTTAATATCTAAAGATCACACGAATTTTTTTTATTATTATGTTAGGACCTTTTTGTATTGACAGTTGGATATGCTTACATTTTTACAAAACTAAGCGCCTTTGCCGTAATGGTTCATTTTGTAAGTATACTAAAACATTTTTTTCCAATTTCAAGCCTTAATATATTAATAGGCCTTAGGTATCACATAACTTTCTTTGCATTTTTAGACTCAATACCTTTAATAATTTCAAATCCTAAAAGAAAAATTGTGTGCAACACTTCGCCGCTAGAATTAACTCCGATTAAAAATTGACAAAAGTGATTGATTTTGTACTTTTGAACTATGATAATTAGCCAACCGCACAGTGTCACGCAACTTTTTTATATTTTTTGGAGAGAGCTTTTGGGTTACGTCTGATATTAACTACAAAAGCTATGTGCAACTTTTTGCCTTGCCAAAAAAATGGGTTCAAAGGTGGCAAAAACTAAATTTCTAAAAATTTTTAAAAAAATCTCAAAAATTTAAGCCCAGATTCCGAGTGAACGAAACATTTTTGAAAATTTTTTTTTTCCCCAACAGGTTTTTTCTATATTCTGATCAATATATAAAAAATTCAAGCAATTTGGAGGAGGTCACTTCCATTGACTGCCTGATTCTTACAAAAAATGATTCTTAACTAAAATTAATTTTTATTGTTTTTAAAGAGCATTGATTGTTCTTGGCCCAATTATCCTAAGTAGGGGAAATAAGCCCTAAGATATTTACGTATTTTCTTGATATTTATAAATGTAAATGAATTTGTTTGTTGTGACAGTTTGAAACTATCTCTTTATCTTAAGCTAATTTTTACGGTTTTAAGAAAGCTCTTATAGCTTTTGATCCAATTGCCCCAAATGGGGCAAACGAGCAGTGGGATCTTTATTTCGGGACCTCTAATATGAAAATAACAATTTGTTGAAGTGAATGCTTTAATCTTTTTGTAAAAAAGAAAACAATAAAAATTATTTAGCATAAGAACTTCAATAAAACTCCTTCTCAGTGATGGCATTTGAAAAATAAATTTATTATCAAAATTTGGTGCCAGAAATCCTAAAGTTAAATCCTTAACTTAAATCCTTAACAAATCTTGACCCAAAATAGGCATTATTGAGCCCAACATAAATTGTCATAACATAGGAATCAATTATCCAAATTTAAAATCCATACTCATTCTGAAAACGCCTTTATTATCCGCGTGCTTTGGTATTAATTATAGTGAGAGATAAAGATAATAGAAAAATCGTGAGAAGTGCCTATACAGAAATTAGATAATGGCAGTGGCTATAAAAGCACTTTGGTTTCAAACAAGGCCAGGTGGCATAAATCTTATGTTAAGAAGTTTTACAACTTCACTGAACTCAATCGAGCAGCTAAACGTCTCCGTTGGGCATAACTAGTTGCAGAGGGTGAACCGTCATTGAATGAAGCCAAAGCACTTAACGTCGAGCATAGTTCATTCAGACAATCAATGTCTCGTAATATGAGAAAATCAAATTTGGTTTACGCACAAATGGTTTGTTTTATTTTTTATAACAGTGAGCCAAAAGAAAGCGCCTTCTTGCGCATTATCAGTACATCGGACCTGACTATCAAACTACATGAGTGTGTCATTACTTTCTGTGATTCTTCTATTGATCGTAAGTGACAGATTCAGTTGCTCAAAAGGCTATGTATCATACTAAGCACTTCACACGATTTTACTATTATCATTATCTCTGATTATAATTAATACCAGAGTACACGGATAATAAAGAGGTTTTCAGATTGAGTTCGTTTTTTAAATTTAGATAACTTGTTCCCGAGCTCCGAGTTATGACAACTTATGTTGGGCTCAATAACGCCTATTTATGGGCCCATTAACGCCTAAAAAAATATGTAAAAAGTTCAGGTCGAATTCCCCGAATTGAGGTGATTGCGCCGGGAACAATAAAGGTTCTGTAAAATAATAAAAATTAACTTTAATTAAAAAAAAAGCGTTTTTTCATATTGTCAGAGTAAACAAGTTTGTACACATTTAAAAAAAGCCAATATTTATATAAGAATTACAGTGCTCGTTTGCCCCATATGGGGCAACTGGCTCAAAAGGAATGAAATTTCTGTAAAAACCAAAAAATAAACTTTACTTAAAGAACAAGAGCTTTTTTATTTTGTAAGAGTAAGCAAATTCATATAGATTTATAAGAATCAAAATTTTCCGGAAAGAAATGTTTTTGTAAAAAATAGAAATGCAATGCCTTGCTTTGTTCAACCACTATCTAAAACACTCCATTTACTGTCTTATTGGACATTTTTAAATTAAAAACTCGAGAGAGACTTAGTAGCTTTTCCTTTAAATATGAAATATGGTGGAAAAGAGTTAACCATTGCATTGACACAAGCTATTACTCTGATTAATTCCCAGTTACATGATTGACGACATTGTCGATACTTAACTCTTTTTATAGCAACTATTTTTCCAGAACGATAATGAAACTGCATCCCAGTCTCATCGATATGGTTTGCGGTTTTTGAAGTAGGTTGTTTTCCATTATACATTTTAAAGAATGGAAAAATATTTAGACACTTTACAAACATTTATACACTGATGTCTTATAGCTGCTGTACCCTCTGGTTGACGTCAAGTTAAATCTTTGTGCCTTTTGCAGATCCCAAACCACCATTTTTCGGCAGGAGTTCAATTCTTGAATGCTTTTTATGTTTTAAATCAAAATTTTAAACTTATTTTAGAAATTGCAATCTGATTCCTAAAGCTGCACAATTATATGCAAAATCAATTTCTTTTCTTGCTCTTTGTCTAAAATAGTTGGATGTCAAGGTTTGGCTCCCATTTCCGTTACTCCAGAAAGTCAAACTTGTAACAAACATTTTAAAATGTCAAAACCTTTACATGCTGCTTGCTGTGAAACTCCATTTTTAACAGATTTAATTGCTGATATCGTCAATTCATCATTCCATAAACGGTGTTTTCTTCGTTTGTTTTTCAATTTTTTTACTTTTATTTTTTTTTTCCATTCTAAAGTAAAGTGCAAAGCAAAGCACACGAAACTACATTTATGGAAATGTTAAATTCAATTCTAGTTGATAGCCAAGAAAATTCAAGGGATGCTCCTTGCACAAATAATTCTTCACCATAATCTTCTTTTTTTTTCATCCATAAAGTACGGATATTCAAGCTCCTGTTCAGACGCCACTCTCTCTCTAAATTGGAGTATAGGTATGTTGCTGTGGTTTTATCTTTTAAGTCAGTAAATAATGCACATATGGATAGAGATTTAGGTATGAGTTTACTTTGAAAAATTGTTTGTAGTGGCTCTTTTAAATCATCAAAAGGGAATGTTAAGGCACATTTGCAAATAAAATGAAAATGCAGTTGTACCTTTTCAGAAGCTAAGGATTGACAACAAGACAACATTAGCAATTAATCTATGTGGAGAGTGTCTTCACCAACTGTCAATATAATATTTAGTATTTCAGTAAATATGTTACTTGATAATCAGAAGTCAGTAAAAGAAGATGTTTTTCATACTTTTAACAAGCATTTTTCACAAGTGGATAACTTTAGTGATAAATATTAAAGAGAAAAAATTTTAAATTATTTGTTTAATATTTTGAAAATAAATAAAGTTTTATTTGCTGGTGGAAAAGATTTTTTATTAATTGACATTTTTAATTTCCTTTTGCAAATTGACGAGCTTGTACAGCTTTTAAGTAGGAAAGTTGCCTAATCAGATTTTTGTACAGATTTCTCTACCCCAAAAGCCATTCTAATTTTCTCTCAGCTTATATTGTGATAATTTAGAATTAGCTAACCCAATTGGGAAACACAAAAAAAGTTCATAAACTAAACATTTTCTTTGTTCAAATCAAATTTTTTGCAATCATATATGCCCTCTACATTATTATCAGTTCTTCCACTTGCTGTTGCGCCTGTAAAAATATCCAAGTCTAATAAAAAAGGGGCTTATTTTCAGTACTTAGACGATTTTATTTCTTCCTGTAATCTCTCGAATAATGGTGTTACTTTTAATTCAACTATTGGTTGTGTAAAATTATTTTTAAAATTGGTTATTTATTTGGGAGATATATTAGCTTAAAATCACATTTGAGGATTTAAAACTAACTTTGCACCAAATGAATTTAAATGCTGTTGTACATGTCTCAACACAAATAAACAAAACGTCAACAGTTTACAGAGAAGACGTGTATATGTTGCGTACTCAAGCAAACCACCTGCAAAATTTCTTAATTTTCAAGAGTGTTATAAGTAAAAAGTCTAAACTTTATTGGTCAAGGTTTTATAGCATAAGTTATGAAAGTAAACTTTTATTAATTGCCGCTTTAAATATCATTGAAAACATGCCACATGATCCCATGCCCATTTTGCTAGAAGGACTAGAGTCCCATGAACTATGTCTTCTGCTGAGATTACATGTTTGTAAAAAAGGTAGATACACATTAGCTGGAGTTGATAGTTTTATCATGCAGTTTACTTATTCAAACTCTGAAGCCAGAGATAAGCTTAACATTTTCCCATCTACCTTTAAAATTTCAGGGTCTCAATCATGTGCTCAAATTTTGATTCTTGCCCGTATCATTCCACTTTTTATTGGACAAAACAGTGATCGCAATCATCCTTGATGCTTAAACTTTTATGACCTTTTGAAAACTCCTCAACTTACTTTATCACCAATTACTACATATAAAAATAGTTTTGGATTTACAAACTCTTATTGAAAAGTCTGACGAATCATTTGATTTATTGTGGCCTAATAATCTGATACCAAATCATCATTTTTTTACTTCATTTTGTTGGACAAATGCATCAATTTGGTCCACTAAAAAATCATATCTGCATGTTTTTTGAGGCAAAACACAACTAAAATAAAAAGTGTACGTTGGTATAACTTTGAAAACAATGCCGAATCAGTTTGTCAACATCTTCGATGGAACACAATTTCAAACTTCTTTGATGATAATGGTCAACTGATGCTTTATCTTTTTACGGCAAAGACACAGCATTTAAAAAAAAAGAATTGTGATTGGTTCAATTGATGATTCTTATCAACTTTAAAAAAATACTGATCTTCAACCTAATTGCATAAAAGTTTGTATAATGAACACTTGACTGCTGGATTCCTCATAAACTTGCTTCTCGTGTTAGAAGTACTAATACGTTTCAACTAATTACTTATTATTTAATCTCCAAATTCGTAATTATTAATCTCCAAATTCCGTGGCTATTGACAAAATTTACTGTAGATGGCACAGTGTTAGAGTGCCTGAGTCAAAACATTGTCTCATACTTTCTTAGTTACAATACTTATTTTGAATATAAATATATTTTGTTTATTTGTTACTTTTTATACATTTTTTTGTTTTTGTTTATTTATATGTAAGCATATAAAAGCATATAGAATATATACTTGCTAAAGTGTTTAATAAACAATAGAATGTATATTCTGTTTATTTATAAATATATAACTTTTTATTATTAGTTACCTATCTTTTTAATGGAATTTAAATGTTTTATAATTATACATTTAAGTTATTTAAGTGATTAATTGAGGAGAACATAAGTTTTGGATAATTACTCAAAATAGGTTGAATTAAGTTTAAAACATATATTTTTGATTTAGATTTTTAAAATGTTCAGGTGTTTTATACATATTTTATGTAACCCATCCATTTGTTACACAAGACTAGATATTATTTAAATGGTTAATTTTGTTTTTCAGGTTGGAGTTGTAAAGCGTGTTGCAAATGTAATTCGGAAGAGACGCGAGCGACTTATAAAAAATTCAATAGAGGTAAAAAATGCAAACAGAAGGCTTAATATCTCTGGAACAAATGATAGCTCATTTGATCAAGATATACAGATGATGCTTTTAAAACTTTTTTCAAAAGAAATATTTTTTATCAATATTTGATAAATAAAAATGTATTATTATCACTTAATATGTACAGTAAGAATTTAGAAGGTTTAATTTAGTGTTAATGCAACATTTTTGTATGTTAGTTTGCTTTGGTACAAAGAGTCCCTGATATCAAACACATTCGCTATTTAGTGAAGAATATGCACTATTCTCTGCCATATTCAGAACACAAAGAGCGCTCGTTCCATCCAGAAATCGTAAGCAAACAATTTCTATAATATTAACACATTATCTATAATATGGATATACAAATTGCTTTTTGTTAAATAGGTGCAATTAAAGAAAAGCTCAAAAATCAGTTTGAACACATGACCGCATATATATGCGGTCCCTCCCCTCCCCTTCTTACGAGGCGGCACCGGTGTTAGTCAGAACATTTTTTTATTCGTGAATATGTAAACATAACACAAAAATCTTTTAAATCTTGATTTAATATAATTTATTATATTATGTGTTACACTCATGCATAATACTAGTACGACCCTTGCGCCACCACCCTCACTCAAATAGTTCACCCCCACCGCTAAACCCTTGTGAAAAGATCGATCCTCTAGATACCCTGCACTTGTTATTTATTTTATATTTTGATATTTATTTTTGAAGTGTTATGTTATTAAGATAGATTAACATAATTTCACTTGTTAACAAATTTTTAAACTGAAGATAATTTATATTAAACGAAGATAATTCTCCTCTTGGGTCGCAACATATTTTAGAAGAAAATATAACATTTGTTGACAATGAGAAAGTAACAGCAATGGGTCAACGGCATGATGATTCACTACACGTGCTTTAACTTATCGCTTATTATTATATTCGGAGGAGTTTTAGGACTATTGCAGCATTATGTTTGCAAATACCATTTGCTTGTACAAATAATCTTTGGCTGAAAAAAATACTAAGTCTTATGAAAAGTGTTGTTATTTCTTCATATTTTAAATCTGTTAAACTCTTAACTTAGAATAAAAACATTGAGACAATTCAAAATTAAATGTTTGAAACATTGAGACAATTCAAAATTAAATGTTTTTACTTGATGATGGTTTTAAAAAAAAAAAATTTTAATATTTCTTCCGTAATTTTTTTTTATTTAAGAAAAGTGTACCTATAATATTTTTTTTGTCAATGTGCGATATTTTTTATTAAATTATTCACGCGATATTTTATAGTTAAGCATATTTTGACATTTATATTTTTCATTTGTCACGGGACATCTAAAAAACTCTCGTGTCCGATGTCACTAAGAAACATTTAATTTCTCTAAACGCGGCCTGAAATATTAGGCTTAGTGACATGTGACACGATGGTGTTTTAAATATCTTATGACTAATAACAGATTTAAACTATTTTACTTATAAATGTCACGCCATACATTATAGCTTAAAGTCAGTTACTACTTTGATTATAAATGTAGCGCCAAACTTAATATGTAGAATTTGCGTGACAGTTTTAATTTATAATATCGCGTGTTAAATCGGAGTCTGTGACATGGCAGTTTTTTTTGTATAAAATGTCACGCAAAATTGTCTAATATGGCGATTTGACGTGACATTTTTTACATTCTATGATTATGGGTTGAATGAATGGGTTAAGAATGGGTTAAGAAGTTAGGAAAAAAAGTAGAAGTTGAAAGCCCTCCCATTCGTTAGGAGATATATTAGGAGAATATTTTACCCGAAATAAGTGATTTTTTCGTATATTTAGATGTAAAAGCTGCACATTTTGGGCTCGAAAATGTTACCAAAGAATTTAGGGATATTTTTTGTGTGATTTATGTAATCCATATTACTTATTAAATAATATTAATCACAGTTTTGTCTAACAGTTTTAAATTATTTTATTAAGTTTTTATGCTTAAAAAGATTTTCTCATAAAGCACAAAAAGTTTTTTATTTTAGATTTTTTTTTTTTTGTGGTGTATGGTTTTTAGAGTTGATTGTCTTATGTATTTATATTTTTGAATTTTGCTATACAATTCTACACAATGCTAATTATAAATAGCTACAATAAATAGTCATAAGGACTAATTTAATGTAGCGTCCGTTAATGACTAACATTTTATCGTATCAAAATATTACTCACGCGCTGAATTAGCCATGGCTGGATAAGATCACGTATCGCGTAACAGTGCGGGTTTTAACAAGTCGTTTGACGCACCTAACAATCGTTTTTAAGAGTCCTATTTATATATAACAAAGTTATATATATATATATATATATATATATATATATATATATATATATATATATATATATATATATATATATATATATATATATATATATATATATATATATATATATATATATATATATATATATATATATATATATATATATATATATATATATATACATTAGGGATATGACTTTTTAATTTTTTTTCAAATAAAATGTTTCCTGTATCATAAATCGATGAACTTTTACCTAAAATCATGAAAAAAGGCCCAAATAGCTTTCTGCAACAAAAAAAGGTCACCCCCAAAATAAAAATTTGATTTACCATTTTTATACATTCATTTTTGACCGATGTTTTAATCTTAAGCTTAATTCTCAGCTTAATTCTATTTATTTCATTATTTTGTTATGAATTTATAAATATAACGCCACACGTTACCATGGCAACGAAACGGCCGTGTGCCGGCAAATACTTGGAATTGTTATGTGATGACGTCATTGTGTTACCACGGTGATATAGACGACTGTAACAGACTGTAGAAGATTATAGAACTTAGTAGAACATTCTGGAAGCTCTAAATAATTATATAAGCGAGCTGCTGTCAGAGCTCAGTGTTGATAATGTGAATAGTTCTATGAAGTACTCTGCGTGTAACTGAGCTAATAAGGAACTACTGTAGCGAACTAAAGACGCTGTAAGTGTACGAAGTATAAGTAGTTGTAGCATTATCGTTAGGATACGGACTGGATTATCGAACTGTTATCAACATTGACTGGATTATCGAACTATAATTGGATTACTATACAGTTAAAGTATTTTATTAATTAAACGACTTTATTAAACGGATATTTACGCTCAGCTATCCGTAAAGTCGTAACAATATTATATGATGTCTCACAAGAAAAGTTATACCACAGTAACAAAGAACAAGAAGACTTGGACTAAAAATTTGGTGAGATTTCAAGAGTCACACAGAAGAAGAGGAAGCGTGGCTGTAGAAGAACATTCACTCGATGAAAAATCCAGAATACCACTTCAATTGCAGATCGTAGGAAGATACCAGTTTCTCGGAGCATATGTTAAAGGAAGAAAAGAACGAATAGACCAAATTTCTAAGGAAATTACAAAATTGTGGGACAATAAACTGAATTTTCCACGTGTGTCTGATCAAGTGATAAGAGCAAAGCTTATGAAGGTGCTGAAGGTCTATGATGAATGTGTCAAGCGTGGAAAATATGATGTTCTCAATGCATTATTTGACATCACGAAAGTGAATGGCCAGTGGTTATCCTCGGAAGATAAACGTCTATACCACCTACAAAAAGAAAGTAAAGGACAGGTGGGGTACTCAACAGGACAAGTGGCAAGTAAAGAAACCATTCACCCTTCCAAGAGAAGGAAAGTCCAGTCTGGAACAGCAATACCTTCCACATCACAAGTCCTGTCTACCACAGACAGTGGTACTGAATCTGAAAACTGCAAAAGTAAGAGTGAAGATGATGAAGACGACGACGGTGATAAAGACGATGATGAGGACACTCAGAAAAAAACTAGAAAGCACTACAAAAGTAAATTTGCTGTAAGTATGGTTACATCAAGTGGAGTTTCCACAAAGAAAGCTGCTAAAATATGCAATGTATTATCACAACAAGGTATTGATATTCCAACTCCAAGTCAATCAGCAATTTACAAGTCCATATTCAAAGAGGCAGGTAAATTAAAAAAAGAAATGATACAACAACTTAAAATGGAACAGTGGTCCTTACACTTTGACGGCAAACGAATAGATGATAAGGAATATCAGGTAGTTGTACTTCAGAATGAAAGAACTGACGTAAAACTTGATTCACTGCGTTTAAAAGATGGCAAAGCTGAAACTGTTGCTGAAAAAATTGCCAAACTTATTGATGAATACAATTTGTGGAATTCAATTAAGATGATCATTACTGATACAACAAACGTCAATACTGGGAAGAGAAATGGAGTTGTTGTGAAGTTGCAACGTATGTTTAAATTAAAGGGTGTCACAATACCACAATTTATCGGTTGTCAGCATCACGTACTAGACAGGATTCTCCGTCTGGTGATGGACGAAGAACTTGGGGGTGATACCAAATCTCCAAACATTGAATACCCATTTGTGTCTGAACTGTTGAATAAGTATGATAAACTGAACGATAAGTTTGTGAATGGAACTGTAGAAATTCTTGATAAATCAGGGTGGAGAGACGATATGAAGTTTTTGTACCATTTAACAAGAGTGTTTAGGTTCTATGAAGAACAAAGAAACTTCCCTCTGATTCACTTTCAGAACATTCCTAATATGAGCAATGCCAGATGGAACTCAAGAGCCATTCTCGCCATTCTGGCGTTCATTCTTATGCCTGAAGCGAGAAAGAATTTGGAGAAGGTTTGCAGGTTCATTTCATATGAGTGGGCAGAACATTGGTTTAGTAGTCAAAAGTACAATGACAATGACTTCAAGAACTTATCTGATGTATTGAAGCCTTACAAAAAGGCATTGCAGTCATTCAAAAATCACTGGAAGAAAGAGCCATCCGTCATCGACATACCACGAAGTAATCAGATAGCTGAACGTGCAATCAAGGTGATGCAAGACCTGTATGCTTCCTGCAGAAAGAAAGACAAACTGCAACTTCGATTCATTCTAAGTAATAAGCGCTAGACTCTTTATGAGACGTGAGCATCATGTGACCCATGTACTAAACACAGTAGGCCTATAGACACAGACAGTTATGTATATTGTTGTACTAGACGCTTTGATACTGTTAATTTTGTAATACTTGTATAATTATATATCACATAATGTTTTTTGTTATATCACAGTACATGTTGCATAAATAAATAAAATAACAACAGGAGTATGACTCTTACAACATCTTCAGCCTTTAATATTCATTTACTGTACAAAAGTGTACCTATTGAAAATTCGATTTTTTGGTTTTGGGGTGACCTTTTTTCAAAATATGTCAAAATGAAACATCTATTCGTTCTTTTTACATAAAAGTTCATTGAATTACGATACAGGCCTAGTAGGTTGCAAAAAAGTCATATCCCTAATATACATATATATATATATATATATATATATATATATATATATATATATATATATATATATATATATATATATATATATATACATATATATACATACATATATATATATATATATATATATATATATATATATATATATATATATATATATATATATATATATATATACATATATATACATACATACATATATATATATATATATATATATATATATATATATATATATATATATATATATATATATATATATATATATATATGAGAATGTATGATAGTGATTTAACTTTTCTTTAATTTGACGCAGTATATTTTTTTTTTAAATAAAATAAATCTCAAGGCTTTGATGAAAATCTTAGTAATATCCTATATCTAACAAAAAAGCATCACAAAACCATTGTTCCATATATGGAAAACTAATCTTTAAATCGAGCAATATTTTCTGATATACTTTAACTTGCAAGAGTATACCCAATGTATAAAAACAATGATCGCGCCGACGTATCTAACTGTAGTTAGATTTTAATGTAAATAACGATGTTGTAACGTCGTTATTCACATTAAACATTATTAGAGATTGAAGCTAAGTATAAAAACAACAATTTCTTTGAATTAAAATCACTTTGTAAGCAGCACCATCATATAATGGTAGTAATATAGTCAATTAAAGTCTAACTTTTCCCCACAAAATAGACTTTACTAAAACTATTTAAAATGCATTACCATTTTTGGAAAACCAGACTCTAAAAGAGTATAAAATGTCTAAAAAATTATTTATAAATAAATAAAAAATTATTTATAAATAAAGTGAGTTATCATTCAAGATAAATCATTTGTTAATGTATCGCCTAAGAAAATGCGAGAATTTTGTTTTTCGTGTACTTATGACGCATTATAGTTTTTTTAATGCATTTTTTCAAAAATTAAACAATACTAAAAGTTGTTAATTCAAGAATTAGAAAAAAAACTATTTTTTGGTGAGGTATTTAGTCTCAGGCATAACTGTCGCGTTATGCCCAATGATATGCCCCGCACTACCGTACATATTTTGTGAAAAACAAAGTACTATAAAAAAGTATCAAGATACAAGTTATCTTAATTTTTTTAAATAAATAATCTTAAAAATATTTTGGTGATTCCGACATGATTACATTAAATGAATACATCGAAAAATTCTATTAGGGTAGATTAGGGTAATATGAGCACCTTAAGCGAAAATTGAAATATTTTTAAAAATAATTATGCTGGATCCAAAACTTTTGCGAATAAACAATTTTTAAGGATCAATATTCATGATCCACGTAGATATTTTGGCACTCGAAATTTTTTCTTAAAAACACAGAGGTTTTAAAAAAGTAGCAAAAGTGCTCATATTACCCAGACCACTTGGTAATATGGCACTTTAAATTAGCTCAAAAAACTAATATTATTTAAGTAAAAAAAACCAATCTGACAATTAGAACTAATTTTTGGAATATAATGATTCGTTATTAACAAAACTTTTCATTAAAAGATTAAATTTTAAGCCACTCTTTGTTGAAACAATGCTACTATGTTTTCCGCAACAACAAAAAAAAAGGAAAAAAAAAATAGTTCGCTTTTTTTTCAATTATATTAACTCAAACCTTTAAACGATTAAAATTCAAGTTTTTTGAATTTAAATTGCAGAAAAATATTTAGAATTGTTAATATTAATA
>NC_088920.1:66677500-66702500 GCF_038396675.1 Hydra vulgaris | reverse complement strand
TTACCTTAAGTTTACCAAAGTTCGGTGCTGCTTCATTCAACTAAAATTAAAAGTAAATTTAAAAAACTCTTAGAATTTGTTGGTAATTTGAAAACTTAACAAATACTAAAAAGCCAAAATTTTTATAACTAGATAGATATACAGAAAAAGATGAAACTTCAAGTACTTACTATTATAAATGAAACACAGAAAAAAAGGAAAAAAATTCGAATCATTTCAGAGAAGATAGTAGTTCGCAACTCTTTGTAAAATAATTTTATTCAATATATAGTTTGCTATTTATATGCAATCAGTCCCTACGCTTAATTAAATTGGAACAAATAATTTTAATCCAATAATTAAAATGATTGAAAACTAGATAAATGAAACAACATGAATTTACTATCTTGATTACGCGTTCTTTTATGAGATGAGCAGAAAAATTAAGCAGGTATTATAAAAATATTCAACTTGTTTTTTATTTCTTAAAAAATTAAGTCTTAGGAATTTAGAGAATATTTGATTAGTAGAACAAATGTCATTGCTTTTAATCTCTCCGTATTTAATAATAGCATCAAAAAGAAAAAAATACAATTGGATTTTAAATAAAATCTCCGTATTTCAATTTCAAAATGATATTTTTTAAAAGTTTCGAAATTTAAAACTTTAAAACTTATTGTCAAATTTTCTTTCATTACAAGTTGCAACTTTTTATATCGTTTGTGTCGTGATTGTAGTTGTTGTTCTAATTGTTTTACTTTTTCAATGTCTTTAAAAAAACAAACATATTTCTTGGGTAGTGTAGTTAAGGCAACTGAAACCGTATAGGATAAAACACTCAGTGTTTGTTAAGTGACCTTGTCGTCACTTGGTCACTAAAATTCTGTAAAGCTTTTAGATAGTCATGTAAAAATTGTTTTATTGAAAATCTAATTGTATTTTTTTCCTTTTGATGCTGTTATTAAAATATACGAATAATTTGTTTATATTGGATTGTGCTGAAAACAATAAAGAGTAAACTTAAGGTGGTAGACTGCTAAAAAACATTGAAAAAAGTAGTTTTTCAA
This sequence comes from Hydra vulgaris, assembly GCF_038396675.1. Lineage (NCBI taxonomy): Eukaryota > Metazoa > Cnidaria > Hydrozoa > Anthoathecata > Hydridae > Hydra > Hydra vulgaris. The sequence goes on along the minus strand of NC_088920.1, from coordinate 66,701,454 downwards.
AAGTTGATTAGTTAAAAACTTTAACTATTGCTGTTTTTAAAAACATACATATTATTTTACAAAAAAACATAAAAAGGCCTAAAAAAACAGTTTAAACTTAGTAGGGTGATTTTGCTTCCCCTAGCAACGCTCATAGCAACGTCAAAATAAGGCAATTTTAACTAAATTTTACAAAATCTAAGCACTCAAACCAATAGCTACTTCTTTGTTTTTGTTTTTCTATGTTTAAATGACATGGTGTGAAAGAACAACGTTGTTGAATTGGTTTATTACTATATATTAACTCGATAAAAGTGCATACTATCAACATGGGTTCTGCAGAAAGAAGAAATAAGTCTAAAAGCAAAAAACGTAAATGTTATAGATTACTTGCGAATAAAATTCACTTGACTTCTGAATATACTACTTCAAGTTCAAATAATACATCAAATAATACATCTCTAACAAATACTTCTTCAAGCAAATCAGCATCTGCTGAAAAGTTAAATTTACCTACTTCTGATACTCTAAGTATTAGTCAAGATAGTAATCCTGAATGTTACATTATATTTAATTCTGATGTCTTGAGTTCAATTTTAAATCTTGTTGGTTCTTGTCCAAAATGCCAATCTTTAATAAAATTGAATAATGATTTATCAAGAAAGAAAGGATTTTCACATCAACTTGTTTTGTCTTGCACTGCAAAAAAATGTCAATGGCAAAATGAGTTTTTTACCTCAAAAAAAATTGAAAAAAACAGTGATAATGAAACACAGGGCATGAAATCGTTTGACATTAATATCAGAATGTGTGTAGCTTTCAGAGAAATTGGAAAAGGTTATGCTGCAATGGAAAGTTTTTGTAACATAATAAACAGTCCACCACCAATGCAAAAAAAAACATACAATAACATTGTCTATAAATTGCATTCGTCTTATATCAAAGTTGCCCAAGATTCAATGAAGCGAGCAGCTGCACAAGCACAACGTACAAGTGAGTCTACTATTGGTGACCCTGATATAAAAAATGTTACTGTAAGTGTTGATGGAACGTGGCAGCGACGCGGTTTTTCCTCGCTGAACGGTGTTGCTATTAGTAATGGGAAGTGTGTTGACACTCAAACTCTCATAAAGGATTGTAAAAGTTGCCAATATTGGCAGAGAAACAAAGATATACCGGGATACAATGACTGGGTAGAATCACATATTTGCCCAATTAATCACAAAGATAGTGCAGGTGCAATGGAAGCTATTGGGGCATTGCAAATATTTAAACGATCAACTGTTTTTAACAAACTGCGTTATACAAAATACTGTGGTGATGGTGACAGTAAGTCTTACCAAAATATAGAAAGTAATAATGTTTACCCAGGGTATAAAATTGAAAAAAGTGAATGTGTCAGTCATGTTCAAAAAAGAGTTGGGTCACGTTTACGCTCTCTTAAAGTATTGTACAAGGGAAAAGTTTTAAAAGATGGTAAAAGACTTACTGGAAAAGGAAGGATGACAGATAAAGTCATTAATACATTGCAAAACTATTATGGAATGAGTATACGACAAAACAAAGGGAATTTGTATGGCATGAAAAAATCCATAGCAGGACTAATTCATCACTGTTCTGAAAGCAGCAGCGATGAAGAACGCCATAAGTATTGTCCTCGTACTAGCGATTCGTGGTGTAAATATCAAAGGGACAAGATTAATCAAACTTTGACTTATAAAAACAGTATAAACATTCCAGAAGCTGTTTGTGAAATTATAAAACCTATTTTTTCACACAAAGATCTTGGTGCAAACAAGTTATTAAAAAGATGTCTTGATGGAGAAACACAGAATGCAAATGAATCGCTCAATAATGTAATTTGGACAAAATGCCCAAAAAATGTGTACGTGGGTAGGTCAACACTTGAAATTAGTGTTGCATCTGCTGTCATACAGTTTAATGATGGTAAAACTGGTATGATAGATGTTCTTCACAGTTTAGGAATTTTACCAGGACATTTTACTAAAAACGGTTTTCAAAATAGTGATGTGCTACGTGAAAAGCTTATGGACATAAAATCATCTGAAAAGTTTAAAAAACAAAGAAAAAAGCTTAGAGCAACAAGGAAGGGGTTTGATGATAAGCACAATGATTAAGAAGGAACATTATATGAAAAGGGGGGGGTTTTAACCTGTTTTCAAGTGTTAATATATTTGTATTTTCAAAATATAAAGTTTTATTTGCATTTTTCTCTGTTGTAAAGTTTTTCATATTCTGGATAAGATTGCGGGAGCTGTATTTGTCCAATTGATTTGAAATTTTGTACAGATGTTCATTTTTATGAGCTTTATGTCCTAAGATAAAGAAATTTTGGATAAAAATTAAAATTAAATTTTTTGGGCTGTTTTGGGGTCAGGAATTTGGCCTAAATTTAGACGCATAGAAAAAGCTTATGGTGCATCGAAATTGAAAAGGATTCAAATTTTTTGTTTATCTCAGGACATTTATCTACTTAAAAGGTACACAACTGTAAAATTTTGAGACTTGATATATTTTACTTTTGAGATATCTTTTCCAAGAACTTTGCACTTTTTAGGCCTAAAAACACTTAAATTTGCCCAAAAATTAGAAAGAGGAAAAAAAAAAAAAATTTTTTTTTTTTTTAATCCTATTTATCGTGTTTAAAATGAGAAAATCAATTGGAATAATGTCAGATTTAAAAATTTTTTTTTTAGCAGTCTACCACCTTAAGGTAATCATCGTGAATAATGAGTGTATTGTAATCCCTTTTCTAGTAATCGCTGCAAAAATTTTATTGTATAAAAATGACCTTTATTGTTTTTGATCGTAAAATATGAAATCTGAAAAACTTTATGTTAAAATGTATTTTGTATTTTAGTAGTTAAGTTTTAGCCAGTTTTTGGCAATAAATCATTATACTGCACATTTTCGCATTTTTTAAAATTGTCTTAATTGCATATGAATTGCATATGAATGAATAAATTGCATATGAATGAATAATTATAAAATTTATCAATTTTAGTTATATTATGTTCTGTGTATATATTACTTTTATAATTATTTAAAATTTTTTTTGCAATTTCAAATTTTGCTTAAATTGTTTGAAATTTAAATTTTTTTTTCTTTTTTTTTTTTTTTTTTTTGATAAAAAAAACTTGATAATAAAGAAAGCATCTGAAATGCTTTCTTTATTATCAAGTTTTTTTTATTGTTTGTTAATTATAATAAAAAACAACACTTTTAAAAATTTGATTGTAATAATTTTAACGAATGATAAACTGGTATATGAAATATTTATTCAGAACTTGGTATTATCCCTAATAAAAATTGTATAACAATTTGGAATTAAACAAATTTGAATTATTCTTTTCAATGTTAATTATCTTAAATTGATTTTTTCTCCGAATGTCATTTTTTATCACGCTATAATAAATAATTTGAGAAGTATTTGTTATGATGCATTGAATGTTTCTACAGTATTATATGAAGTTATCGAAGCATGAAGTATAAATATTATTTAGCAGAGTTAACTGATGTTATTTTTAAATTTTATAAAAAGTAAATTCTAATCAATTAGTTTTTTATACCGTAACTTCTCATGCTTTGAGCTATCTTCATAATTTTGCTTTGTTGAGTACCTTATTATATCATAAGCAACCACTAAAAGTTTGACGTTTATAATTGACAATCATTATTTCAATAATTAACGCAAATTCTCTTTTGACTTTTCTATGTTTCGCGCCGCAAAACTAGCGCCCAGATGTGAAAACTTGAAATATGTTTAATTTACTTTCTTTATTTCAATTTCAATTATTACCTTCTAAAAGTCCATAATATGTGGTGAAAGTAAACAACTTTAGAATTTTAAACATACTTTCACCTTAATTAAAGTTTATATGAAAAATCGCCATTTTAAAATTTATTTTTACAAGAAGTCATTTGTTTAGATTTTAAAAATATTTAAATTAAAACATTTTTGTGCCACCTATTGCATTCATTACACCAACAGCCCCGTATAAATATCTATTTTCACTCGTTTTGTCACATTATCGATCTCACAGCTTTAGCCTAAAGATCAATAGCTTGGCTTTACAACAAATCATTTGACTTGAAATATAATAAAATTATATTTTTTAACTATATAGTATTAACTCGGCTTGAAATGACCTAGCAACCTACCTAGCAACTAGTTAGCGAATAGCTATATACCATGTGATTTTACTAAAAATACAATGAGTTTTTACTAACAAAACCATGAATACCTCATAGATTTTACTAACAATACATAACAGATTATACTAACAATACATAATAGATTTTACTAACAATACCATGAATACCATGAAATTTTACTAACAAAAATGGAAAACTATGGTATGAAAAATCAAGCTTTAAATTGATTTAAAAGCTACCTTAATTACAAACAACGTTCTTATATCAGAAGTAAACACTAAAAGTTTAAGCTTTATATTGATTATCATTATTTGAATAACTAACGCAGGTTATCTTTTGACTTTTCTACGTTTTGCGCCCCAAAACTAGGGCCCAAATGTGAAAACTTGAAATATCTTTAAATTGGTATCTTTAGTTCAACTTTTCATTACCTTCTAAAAATCAATAATGTGTGGTCAAAATAAATAAGTTTAGAATTTCAAGCAAACTACGAGGGATGGCTCTTTCACTTACTTTTTTTTTACTCACACGAGTAAGTTAATCTTTATCAAAAAGTTAATCTTTATCAAAAAGTTAATCTTAATCAAAAAGTTAATCGTTATCAAAAAGTTAATCTCTATCAAAACGTAAATTACATAAGTAATTTAAACGTTTTATGTAAATTTACGTTTTCGTAAAAGTAATTAATTTTTTTGAAACGACTTTTACTTTATAATGTAAGTTTTTTTACTTTCAAAAGTAAGTGATGTAAAAGAAGATTACATCAAAAAGTAATTTACTTTTAGATGTTAAAGTAAGTCACATGAAGAAGCTGTTTACTTTCATATTTAAAAATTCATTACTTTTGAAAATTACATTGCATAATATAAAAGTTTCTCAAACTGTAATTTATATTTACCTATAAACGTAAATAATTAAAAAAATTTTTTATTAAAAAATAACTTGCGTATGAAAAGTAAATTGCATTAAAAAAATATAAGTATTATGCTGCCAAATGTAAGTTAAATTTACAAATAAAATATTAGTTTTTAAGTAGGAATTTTTTATTTTAAAAGTAATAACAAATCTTTATTAAAAATAAATTATATAAAATAAAATTTAAATGACATAAGCTTACATTTTAAATAATTTGTAAAGTAAATTGAAAGTGATTTATGTAAAGTAAGTAAATAAATTTACTTATATTTTACAATAACTTTGAAAGGATCTTGTTCAAAAGTAATGGAAAAAAGTAAAACTTTAAGTCACTAACATTTTGATTGCCGCAACATTTGATTTGTGCGGTTTTAGGTATTTTTTCCTTGTAATGTTTGAAAATATCAATCTTAGGATTCTGCCCATGATTAAAACCCTCTCTAGTTCCGGTCCATGATAGTTTTAGCTATAATGACCATTCTCTGAATCAAATCGTTACGTTAAATATTCACTCTCTGGTCAACCATTGGAATGGTTTGGAATCTAGACAAAGCTGAAACAAGGCAGTTAGCAGAAGGCGCAAATACCTATGGGAGACTCAGTAAAGGTCACGGCGGTTATTTTTAACTGTTTTTCTCCCAAATGCTTTTTGAAAAAAATACCATAATTTATCGAAACTTGTTCCAAAACGTCCAAAAATGATAATTTATTTCGAAAAATTGCAAAAAAGTATAATCTTTAGCATTAAAATAGGATTATATAATAGTATTGTTAGTATAATTCGTTAAATAGAAAATAAAGTTCAAACATATATCATTCGTTTTTTTATAAAGTCTGCTAGTTAAAAGTTTTATAGATTTTGAAATTTAATTTCTTTTAAAAACTAGTACTAAAACTAAAAATAATCAGCTTGATAGACTACATGACGACGTTATTAGCTATCAATATTATTACTTTCAAAGATAGTTTTCTAGTTGATCTTAAATTCCAGTTTACATCTATATGTCTAATTTAAAGTTATATAGTAGTTTGAAGCAAAATAACCATCAAAATGTCTGTTTTTTTACAAAATACAAATTTATTTACGGCATCCCTTAAAAGAAGATATATGTTGTAAACCGGAATCGTAGGTGTACATACCAGGAATCTCTGTGGGAATTTTCAGATCATATGATTAATCATGGATGAAGGCTATCAAAGAGTTTGTTAGTTAGTTGTATTATTGATGACCAAGAAACCATTATGAATTTAAAAATATATTATTGTCGGTGGTATTATATGATTCGATGCGTAAAAGTAAAAATAATAAGATTATGTTGAAGGGTTGGGAAAGTAATTTTGTTATTAGAAAAAATTGTTATAAATAAAATAACCCTATAATAGCCTTATTTTTTAAGTTTATTTTATTTTCAATTTACAAACAGAGTTATGGTATTTAATAAATATATTGGTTTTATATATTTATAGTTTTATACATTTATTAAGTATTTATATTATTACAAAGTTTAATAAATACCCTAACATTTACACAACAATAATTATAAGGTATTATTCCTTTTGAGACAAAGAGTGACATCAATGATTTATGTTTATGGGGTAACATGGTGTAAATAAAATTTACTTTAAGTAATATTAGGTTATAATATATTATAGTATAAGTGATACTATAAGTAGGAAAATGTTAAAAGCATATAATAAGATTCAGACTATAAGTTATATTCTGATTCTTACTATATGCTTTTGAGTAAAGCTTAGTTATCATCATTACGTCATTTATCGTTGAGTTTTTTTTGACGGTACAAAACGATTGTAACACGGGGAGATTGTGGCAACGACAGCCAAGACAGATTGAAACACGTGGTATAGATTATAACACGTTTTTTGAGAGTGATTATTGTTATCTATCTTCAATAATGTCTGAAAATGTAACATTTTAAAGGTACTTTATTCTTCTACTTAATAAATATAAAAATCATTATATATGTGATAAATGTTATATATAGTGTGTATACTTAATATCATATGTTATGCGTATACTTAGGTATACACATAACACCTATATATATTTATATATATATATATATATATATATATATATATATATATATATATATATATATATATATATATATATATATATATATATATATATATATACTTAGCGTGTTTATTTTTTAGATGTGACAAAAGAAAAACCTGCTCTAAATTGGCAAACCATAAATCAAAATGTGACACTAAACGTACCTTTAGTGAGTCATTTTGGAACGCTTCACCTGTTCAGCAACAATTGCTTTCAGATAATTTGTTACAAAATAATAATGTCTTTTGCCAACTGAATGCAACTTAAGGTTAGTGATTTTCTTATTATATTGACAAATACTACTCAGTGAAAATTATATAGACTTTTTCTTATCTAACTGATAATACATTTCCATTTATTTTTATATATAATATATATATATATATATATATATATATATATATATATATATATATATATATATATATATATATATATATATACATATATATATTTATGTATATATATTATATATACATAAATATTCTATTAGTTTAGGATGTTAACTAGCCCAATGGTGTCAAATCAATTGAATGATGATATTGTGACCCTGTAAAAAAATAACGAAGCTCTTCAACAAAGTATTGATGCTGCCATATCTGAACAGGCAGAATTTGAAAATGAGTTAAATGCTTTAAACACCCAGTATGAAAAAGTAAAATTACTGATTGAATTAAAGCAATATGCAAGAACTAAACGGTCAAATCACCCTACAACTGACTTTATGATTAATGATGCAGCATGTTCAACAAAATATCGAAGAGGAGCTTAGTCACAAAGTATTATGGAGTTTATTCATGGAGGCAGCTATGGAGCTATTTATGGTGTGTGGGATCTTTTATGTAGTATTACCTCAGTAAAATTAATGGAGCAGCTCTTTGTGGATTACAAAAGAGGAAACTTCCTTGAAAATTTACATGGATCATTTTCAAACAATTATATTAAAAGTAAAGCTGGTATAAACAAAGCAGTTGCTTTAAAATATGCTACTTATTTATCTCGACGTAAATACAACATGGTATGCAAGGTACAGAAGTCCACATTTTCTGATATTTCAAATATTTCTTCTGTAAATTAAGTTCAGTATGGTGAAGTCAACTTTGAACTGAACATGTCAAATGTTTCAAATGAAACTGTTGAAATGTTTGTAAAGTCATTGGACATCGGTGAAATCCATCAAATTCCAGGTTATAGTGGAGTATTTAGAACATAAACAGCATTAGTGACAATTATAGCTGATTTAAATTTAAAAGTTAAAACTTTAAACGAAAAACTTGTTTGGTTTAATGGAAACATTACCCATTTTGTTGTTGAATATTCTGATGATGGAGCTCCAGAGTCTAAAAAAAAAACTATGACATTCGGGACTTTATCGATGTGGAATTTTGGTAAACGTATCTGCAGTAGGGAGTTTATTTATCCACTACATATGATAACATTAGTGAAAAAGATAAAGTATACGAGTTATTGCGACACCAACATTCGAAAAATATGAAATTATTTGAAGGCAATGTACTCAACATCAACAACATCAAAACAAGATTTGAATTTGAGCCATCGACCGATATTTCATGGTCGTCTTTTGCGGTAAATATGTTACCTACAAGTGCAACATATCCTTCACCTTTTGAGAGTGAATTAACACAAAGTAATAAAACCATTGGAGGTGTCAAGGCCACATGGCAGGTTTCTTTAGCCCAATATAGTTTTCGCCTTGTTGACATTTTACAGATTGCCGGCAAAAGCAATATTCAAAAACTTAAAAGAGTTGCATTACCTAAAGTATGTGAATCTTTGCGTGATGCTGGAACTTTGATTAACAAGTTTAATATTACTTGAGAAAATTATTCAGAAAATGTTGCTAAGTATTACAGCAGGTATTTTAATTTGTTTTCATTGTTTTTTATCCGGAAAGCTGCCAAACTGTATGGACAATGTACTGTATGGACAATGTACTGTATGAACAATGTACTGTATGGACAATGTACTGTATGGACAATGTACTGTATGGACAATGTACTGTATGGACAATGTACTGTATGGACAATGTACTGTATGGACAATGTACTGTATGGACAATGTACTGTATGAACAATGTACTGTATGGACAATGTACTGTATGGACAATGTACTGTATGGACAATGTACTGTATGGACAATGTACTGTATGGACAATGTACTGTATGGACAATGTACTGTATGGACAATGTACTGTATGGACAATGTACTGTATGGACAATGTACTGTATGGACAATGGGGTATGTTGTACTATATCATGCAATGGATATATATACAAAATATAATGTTGGTTATGGAGTTTTATCAATGCAGCGAAAAGAATCAAAACACTCGTCTTTAAAGCAACAGCTGAAAAATAACAGTAATCGATCAGTTTCTTGCGATGAACAAGGTAAATGGCATCAGCTGATGAAATCTACTTTTGTGAGAAACTCTTATCTTCCTTATCATTTTCCTATGAACATATCTTATCACTCACACTACAAATCAAGAGTACCAGCTAACTTAGATAGTGATGCCATTGTTCACGACAACTTGAAAAAGAGCAACATTGCGATTGTTGCATATTTGCAGTTCCATTGATGCAATGTGTCGAAAAGGGTGAATTAACTGAAAACATTTTGGCTTTTTTAAAACCATACCAATGTCAAGTTTGCATTGAACGATTTGGTGACAATAACATACTTTTACAACACTTAACATAAAACGCATAAAATCAAATTATCAATATTATTCCTAGAGAACTTTCTTTAAAACGATTAAAGAATGAAAAAAGACTACGCAGTAAAAGTACTAGTGGAAACAAGGCGGAGTTAATTAGGAGATTAGAGGGTTTTTTAACTAAATAGATAAACCTATATACACAAATAGGTATGCGATCATTATATATATTTTTTAATTCCGTTTTTACCTCTGACATGGTGTCGGCACACCCATAAGTTATTACATATCAATGTATATTAAATACAATTGTCCCTTTAGTTCAAATATTTAGGCCTTAGCTTATTTTTAAGCTATTGGTTAAGCTACCAGCAGTGGAACAAGTGATTTTCTACAGTGCTATAACATGTGGTTTTACTGATTATACCAACCAGACTTGTATTTTTTGGGGCAACAACTAGTAATATGTGTATTAGAATTCTGTTTGTTATATTTAATATCAAATGCCACTTCCAAGAGATTAGAAATATATATATATATATATATATATATATATATATATATATTATATATTTAATTATTACATATTTTATATGGCGCGAAATAAGATCGGGGGTTCTGCAACGGCACCATCTAGTCATGACACTAAGAGTGCGCAATAATCAATTTCTTCCAAAAGCTACTTATGATCTTCTTTTGAAACTAGTAAGTTATACTTAAAGTAGTGTTCAACCCCAAGTCCGTTTTTGAACGAAGCCTGACTCTAAGTGAAATATCACCCTGAGTAAGGTTTTTCGTTAAAACTCAGGGTAGGTCAACTTTCACTTGGGGTGAGTTTTTGTATTTTTATTTTATGGGTTATTTATAATTTTGTTTAATGTGACTTTTTAAATTATTTTTATTCTAAACGCATTAATTTTTAATTCTTATATATTTTAAAATATTATACTTTCTAAAAAAACAAATTGTTGTTTCGGATTGTATTTTTGAACAATATTTATAAATTTAAAGATTCAGTAATTTAACTTAACATAAGATTTAAAGATTCAGTTAAATATTTAAAGATTTTTAAAAACTTTAAAGATTCAGTTAAGATTTAATGATTCAAACTACCATGATATATCATTTCTAGTTATCGTGCAACCTTTTTCAAATTTTCTATACCCTTCATTTTTCATACTTGTTTCATTTATTAAACACTGTAGTGAGTCTCAATTCAAGTCTAATTCAGGAGCCTAGTTTTATAATCTTTAACAAATTTATGCTCCATTGATGAAAAGCTTATACAAATAATTTCTGTTCGTGTTATCGCTGTTAAAGATTTTGTACTAATAAGATTTTGTACGGAATATACGATACATTTTTTTTATAACTGTTACAGCACTTTTAAAGAAGCAACAGAAAGTAGACGATTTACAGTATAGATAGTGAAGAGTATAATATAAAATATTTGTGGTGTCACAGCTTTTTTTTAAACGAAATAAAATAAAATACTGTATACTAAAGATGTGCCTAAGACAATTTTTTCCCGATTCCAATACCAAGGAAAAGTTCCGATACTCGATATCGATACTTTGAAAATAATATGTACTGTTCATAAAAAAAAAAATTAAACTGTGATGTGCCAAAGAGGGTGGGGGGGATGGTGAGGAATTTAATATTTTGTGACAAAGCACTTTGTCGTAATTTTATACAAATGGGTGGCCAAAAATAGTTTTGAAGAAAGTAATAACTTTTATTTTATTTTTTTAAATTCATATCATTTAAATTAATTTAATAATTTATTTAGTTTAAACACCTGGACGGCGCTGCGTTTTGACCCAATTTTAATAGTTTTTTAAAAAAAGTACAAATTTCAAATTCTTTTTCTTTAATTTAAATTTAATGAAGAAAAAATTTTAAACATTCGTTGGGCCCTAAGGGCTGTTTTTTAGGGACAACTCCAAACAACTAGCCGCACCACTGATTATAATATTTATTGTTAATTATATTGTTTCGTTGGAGCAGGTAACTTGTAAACATTACCCTCACAGAACTAAATAGTAAACTGTGTAGGCCATAAATAACTAAGAGGACACTAGTACTTCTACAAAAAGATACAAATTTGTTTTAATTTTTAAAAAGTGAATATTTTAAAAACTTTCTTCAAAGTGATAATTTTTCATGATTTTTACCTTTAATATTGCTATATTTATTTCACGCGTCAATGTTTTCATATTCCAAATAATCTTCATTAGTAGCTTCTAATTCGTTCATTATTTCATCTTCAAAGCTAGTAATATCTGTTGGTTCCGATATTTCTAAGTCCTAGGATTCTAGTTCTGTCAGTTTTATTGATTCCTTATCGTCCACTTCTAAAATTAAAAAACTCTTTACTTTTTTTGGAAGTTTGAGCACAACTTTCTCCGTGCGTCAAGATTCTAAGGAGATAAAACTAATAAGAGGATCGGATGATCTCATTGCACGGTTGAAGATGTATTTTAAAACTTGCTTGTCTTGAACATTTACGAGCATGTAGTTCATGATGTCGTCTGTAATATTTGTTTCGGCATTCAGATGCTTCCTCGGCTAAAACTCCCGAGGGAACGAGTTTATCATTATTTCTGCTCCATGTGCAAGAACTTTGTGAACTGTTGACGGCATTTTATACCAATCATACAGATCTAAATATCGACGATATACTGTTTTACAGTATAGTTTAAATAACTGTGGATTCAATGTTTGCTGACAACTTATTGCAATTAAGATATTTTTGAACATTTTAATAATTGTTTTATCAATCCCTAATATTTCTCTTTTGGGTCAGAGAACGTTTTTCTGCAAACATTTCCGGTGGTAGATGTTCCTGCTCCACTAACTGCGGGAAAATCAACTCGGAGATGCTTTCTTTCGAACTTTAATTGCTGGATAAATTTCTTTTTGTTATCGTATACTGTACATTTTTTGAATTCGAGTCGGTATGAAATATGTAAAAGACACTCTAGAATTCTTATCCAAGCATGTAACGGAGATATCTCATAGATAAGTGTACCTTTTTTTGCTGTAAATCCACTTAGAAAGTTCTTCAAACAAGTCATTGCAGTTGGTGTAGCTCCGCAAATACAACAGCACTGCCTTGACGATGTGTTTGTTATAATTGTTAAAACCTTTCAATCAATCATGCGAAATAAAATCGAAATCGATAATAACATACTTTCCATTAACCAATTCAATACTCACTGAATGCAAATCCAAAATTTCATTTTCTATTTGAAGTTTTTTTCCTAAAACGAATGCGGCAGTTTCTTTGATGAAATGAGATTAAGAGGCATTAAGTTGGTTCATAAAAAGTCATTTTTTGAATTTGACACACTAAGCTTTAAAGGTGTTGTTACAACTGCAAACATGCTTGAATCTTGACTGTCACTAGAATCGGAAAACGCTTGGTTATACAATACCTGCCCAGTAGATTCATCCATACCCCAACTGTTTAAAAGCAACATATTTTCACTTAGTTTGTTACTGATATCCAAATAATCCATTATTTCTTTTTACCTCATTTTTACAATTCTTTCAGCGGTATGATTCCTAAGTGCTTGTAAATCTACTTTGACTCTTAAATCACTGACTTCCAAGTGATTGTCCTGTGGACCACACAACCTAAGTGCTTTTTCAACTGTTGAATAAGATGGATATCTTATTTTAGATGCCTGTTGGATTCGTTTCTAGCCAGATACGCTAAGATCTACGTCAATTATTATTGCAGCCGCTTCTTCAGCTGTCATTTTATTGTTGTCATTTGTCAATTGAACAAACATATGATGTGAATCTTTAAGATTTTTGATGACATGTGTTAACACATTGAATTGAGAAAAATCTTTTTGATTATATACTTTTCTACGGGCTATAAGCAATGATTGTTCAATTGAATCAAAATTTGAATTAGTATGCTCTCCTGCGATTATCCGACGTTTACTTCTCTTACTCATATCATCAAAATCTTTTTTTGGTCGGGCTTTTATATTTTGTGTCAATTCCAATGACGAAAAGTCTATTTCAAACTTTTGATTTAACCATTTTTCGTGTTTCTTTTCAATTAAAACTGTGTTTTTTGATGAATCTCTCCAAAATCTTTGGTAATTCGGTTCAACTCCATTTAACTTTTGTACCAAGTTTTCTTTTTTACCATCACTCATACAAACTCAAGAGGTTATGAAAAGTAAAGCATTGTTTATATTTTCTTCTTTTGTTGAATATTTGAAACAGCTAATAATATCTTTAGTTGTAAAATCCATTGCTGTTAATATTAGTTAAATATATAATGTTTTATTCTTTTTAATTTCTTTTTTTAATTATTATTTTTTATTTATTTATATATTTATTAAACACCCACTATATAAGTATACAAGGTAAACTAGAGTTTTATACATGATTATTATAAAAATCCTTGAATTATTATTATTGAGGAGGCTGAATAAGTGCGAATTTCATAACTGCGAATCTCCATAAGTTCGAAGCAGTTGCAAAGACTGGCACAAGTGCGAACTGGCACAAGCGCGAACTGGCATAAGTGCGCCGAAAGAATTTGCAAACATTGGCGTAAGTGCGAACTGGCATAAGTGCGAACTGGCATATGTGCGAAACAATTGCAAAAACTGGCATAAGTGCGAACTGGCACAAGCGCGAACTGACATAAGTGCGCCGAAAGAATTTGCAAACATTGGCATAAGTGCGAACTGTCATAAGTGCGATCTGGCATATGTGCGAATCAATTGCAAAAACTGGCATAAGTGCGAACTGGCACAAGCGCGAACTGGCATAAGTGCGCCGAAAGAATTTGCAAACATTGGCATAAGTGCAAATTGGCATAAGTGCGATCTGGCATAAGTGCGAATTGGCATAAAAGCGAACTTGCCAATTCGCCACTTATGCCAATTTGCACTTATGCCAATGTTTGCAAATTCTTTCGGCGCACTTATGCTAATTCGCGTTTGTGCCAGTTCGCACTTATGCCAGTTTTCGCAATTGGTTCGCACTTATGCCAGTTCGCACTTATGTCAGTTCGCACTTATGCCAATGTTTGCAAATTCTTTCGGCGCACTTATGCCAGTTCGAGCTTGTGCCAATTCGCACTTATGCCAGTTTTTGCAATTGTTTCGCACTTATGCCAGTTCGCACTTATGCCAATGTGTGCAAATTTTTTTGGCGCACTTATGCCAGTTCGCACTTGTGCTAGTTCGCACTTATGCCAGTTTTTGCAAGTGATTCGCACTTATGCCAGTTCGCGCTTGTGCCAGTTCGCACTTATGCCAGTTCGCACTTATGCCAGTCGCACTTATGCAGATTCGCAGTTATGAAATTCGCACTTATTCAGTCGCCCCTTATTATTATTATTTTATTATTATCATCTAGGAATATTTTTTCAAGAATATCCTTGAAGATTGTTCTTTGTTCTTTTGAGTTCCAGCATTCAACTGCACATTTTAGAGTTTGAAGATCCGTTTCAGGAACCAAATTTTTTAAGCCAATAGTTTTTATTTTTTTTTTACTTTGAATTATTTTCTCCAGATTTAGTTCATGTTTATTACACAAACCCTTGATACTATCTAAAAAAGGTTGTGGGGCTGTTTTGTTTTCCGGCTGCGACTTAATAATATCAAATGTAATTTTATTGTTCATCAGGCGAATAAATAAGTTGAGCTTGTTTTGTTGTATAGTTATTGATATATCTTTAATAAAGAATAAGAGATGAATATAATTTTTGCTATGTTTTGAAACGTTGAGGAGTGACTTGAGTGCGTTTTTTCCAACTATATCAAGCTTTTGCATTAATACTTTTTTATGTTCACAAAGCTCAAGAACATATGTTAGTGTTGGGACAGCCAAAGTTTTATATAGCTGGACAATGGAGTTTGGGTGAGCAAAACGAATTCCTGATTAAATTAAAGTTTGGATTACTGCCCGGAAATTAGATATTCGGTGATCAATGTTTAAACTATTAAGTGAGGCAAAAGGTGAACTTTTTGTATCCCATGTAAAACCTAGGTGATTAAGTTTATCATGAAGTTTTATTTTGTTGTTGTTGAGAGTTATTGTGCAGTTTTTAATTTGCTTTTTTCCGGTGAGCAAGAACTCGGTTTTGTCACCATTCAATTTTTTACAGTTTTTGTGTGTGTACATATTACAGGTATTAAGAAGCTTTTGTAGGCCAGAAAGGGTGGAGCTAAGGAGTATAATGTCATCAGCATATGCTACAACACCCGTGTAGTTTCCATTGATTGATGTACCTACGGTGCTTTCATTTTGTAAGGTATCTAGTAGGTTTTCAGTGTAAATGTTATAGAAATAAGGCGAGAGAATAGACCCCTGCCTCACTCGTTGCGTTAGATAGAATGGATATGATTTGCAACCTAGATAAGAAACAGAAGCACTACTTTCATAGTATAATGATGATATGGTATTAAAAATATATAGAGGGAGTTTTTTATCATTACAGAGTCGCTCAAACAGAATGTCCCAGTTACAGCTGTCAAACGCTTTTTCAGCATCGAGGGAACAGAGATAGACGGGTGAGTTGTTGTTGTTGTAGTGTTTAATCGTTTCACTAATAAAAAATTCGGCGTGTTGGGTTGAGCTATTTTTAGTGAAACCAAATTGAAGAGGATGAGTTTCTTTTATTTCTGGACAGATTAGTAGGATAAGATATTCCATTAGTTTCGTAAAGATTGGAATGATGCTAATGCCGCAGTAATTATTTGGATCAGTTAGCGATTTTTTATATGATTTAGCGAGTGGTATTATGAGTGATGTAGACATCAATTTTGGGGTCTGCCCATGATTAATAGAAAAATTAAAGAATTTTCTGAGCCATTCTGTTAGTGCTTCACAGCTCGCATTCTTTAAATGTTCAGCTGAGATTCCAAAAGCGTCTTTGGATTTGTTTAATTTAAGGCGAGATATAACCGTTTTTATATTTTCATCTGATATTATTACCTCGTCGAATTTTGTACAAGGTGGAATTTTAAAATTTGAAGAGGTATATGCTTTAGTGTTTAATCGATTTTCAAAACTGTTGGCAAATTCTTTCGTGATTGAGTCTTTATCTTTTTTATTATTTATGGTGTACAATTTCGAGTTTGCTTCGTTTTTTATATTTTTGAAAGATTCCAGAAATTTTTTGGATTTGTATTTTTTAACTTTTCGATTTTTATGTATTTTTTGTACAGGTTTTTGTTTTGAGCATTTTTGATAGCATTGCGGAAATTTTTTCGAGCCATCCGGTATCGAATAAAAATTTGAGAGTTTAAATCTTTTAGGAACCCATTTTCCCGCCATTTTTTAAAATAAAATGAAAGAATATCTTTACTGCGGCTTAACTCGGGTGTCCACCTAGATTTTGAATGCAAAGACGGTTTTTTCCCGAATAAATATCGACTAAGTGCTTCAGATGCAGATTTTGTAATAACAGTATATACCTTGATAAGTTCTTCATCGTAATTTTCATTCGTAAAATTGTGACGATTAAAATTAATATTTAAGCAATTGTTATATAGTTGTAAAAAATCATTGTTATTCCAGGCATAATTTGGAATGCTATAGTTTTTTTGATTTTTTGTGATTGTTTTCTTGAGAAGATTGTCCGATAATTCCAATTTCAATCGATACTGGTAAATGATCACTCATATTTTGAGATAAAAAAGGAATTACGAAACAATTTGAGTACAAAAGAGACGTATACCTTGAGAGAGCTATGTGATCTACGTAAGATGTGTTTGGTAATGTATTATGGGGATACGTTATTTTAGGTCCAGAGCCTTTTGTTACGTCCACTAATTCAAGTTCATTCGACTTAATAAAATCTGATAAAACCACGGAGTAGTTATTTTTCGTATAGCTAGCTCTCTTTAAAAAATCATATATTTCGTGAGGAAAAGATTGAAAGTCCCCAAGAACAATAAATTCAGCAACACCTTCGTAGTTGTTAATAACACCGGAAATTATATCCAACTGACTCTGGTATTCCTCCAGCGATGTTTGATTATTGTGCGACGATGAGAGATAAATGCCAATAATGATAATATTAGTCTGATTTTTTTTAAGATTTATTGCGAAGACGTGATCATCTTCATAAAGAATAGTAATGTTTTGAAACAAATGTTTCCGAATAAAAAACGCGTTTCCGCCAAACGGCCGACCCTGCTCATGTTTGTTAGCCAGGTGGAAAAATGAAGAATGGGTGTTTTTATAGATATTTTTTATTATAAAATGTTCTAGTTTCGATAACCAGTGTTCACATATAAAATTTATGTCATGAGAGAGAATCAACGATTTAGTATACTCAATGTTGGAATTTAGACCGTGGCAGTTAAAAGCACATAAATTAAATGTTGTTGTTGGAAGTTTTTCTTCCTTTAAAATATTCCCTAAATCCATTTTAATCTATGAGAATCTTCCTGGTTTCCGTTAGTTTCCAGATTTTGAAGTATTTTAGTATATAAACGTTTTTTTCGGTATGGTTTAACTATTATATTGTTATCCCATAAGGCAGGGTTAAATATTATATTTTTTTCTGTGTTGTTTACAGAAACTTTGAACGATCTGTTGTATTCATTTTCTTTATTCAATATAACAGATAAGGGGGTGATTCCTATTTCTGTTTCTAAATAGTTTTTAAAAAGTTCTTCATTGATTTGATTGCTTACCCCTCCGACAAAAATGTCAAATTTACGAATTATTCTTTCACCTGCAATTGTTTTATTTTCAGAAATTTTTGTTCCGAAAACGGGCTCTGAAGTTCTATGTTTTTTTACTAATGGACAATTTTGTGTTTTGTGATTAGATTTACTATTTCGGCACACTAAAGTAAAATTATTTTCGTCATTGTTGGTGTTTGATGCGCGTAGTTTATTATCGATTTTGGTTTTTTCGTTTATATTTGTGGTCAGTATTTCATCGATTTGTGGTCGATTTGCGATTGAGTGAGTTTGAGCAACTACATTTGCGAATGTTTTTAATAGTCGCGGTTTGTAGGGGAGATGGGGGCGCATTGATCGCCGTAGCAGTGTTTTGAAAATTGCGCAGAACCTGAAAGAGATGTAAAAACTTATTAACTACGAAACACATGTAGAACTATCTGGCTTTTGGAATAAATATTTTGATTTAAAAAAATGATAAACATGAATAATTTTAACTTTTAAACAACCCTCTCAAAAGATTAATGTACCCCAAACTATGGGGTACTATGATCTCCGACTTGGGGCACATTGATCTTATATGCGTAATATTATCTAAACGTTTAACACTTCTATAACTAAATCTTGTAAATAATTTAGTCAAAGGGTAATATTGTATAACATATAATACATCTAAATTTTTTAATTATTTTTTAAATATAGCAGTTAAACCTACTAGTCTAATTTTTAATTTAAAAATGTATAAATCACAGCAGCTATAAGCTACCCGCTTTATATACGTTTAAAACTTTACAACAACTTGAAATTTATAAGAACTGAAATATAAAGACTGAAATAAGAATACAACTTTTAAGTTTACAAAACTTGTTAAAAGTACAATATTTTGATTAAGAATATTTCATCATTTGTGAAAGTCAAGTATCAGTCAAGATCCTTGTTTTTAACTGCCTACTTTTAACATTTTTTTTTCTGGCAGATGCTTTTGGGTAAGGTTTTAAAACCTCAGGTGAGATTATAGAAGCAACACTTGTTGACACTTTGTTTAAAATACTTGTTTCAATATTTACTATAGTTGTTTCAGACTCTATGTGATTAACATGTGCTGGTATCATTTCAGATTCCATGTTGTTGACAGGAGTGATAGTAACTGTATCTGGAGCAGCTCTATCTGTAACTGATGATGGTAAATATTCGTCATCTTTGAAAATTTCAGAATTGAATGGCTCAATGCCAGCTACTCTAAATCCTGTCTGTATATTAGATGGTGAGAAAGCTTTTGTATACGGTTCTCGAACTATTGAAACAATATCATAAATGGTCATTGGTCTTGGGTTTGAAACCATCCAATTATCACTTGCAGAATTGTAAAACCTTTTCAATGGTCCAAAAACAGTTCTATCTAATGGCTGCAATTTATGGCTGCAATAGGGAGGAAAACTTATCATTGTAATTCCGTGTTGAATTGCAAGCTCCAAGCCTTTAACAGAAATATGACTTTCATGACTGTCGAGAAGTAACAAAACTGGAGATTCCTGAGAACAGTTTGAATATTTAACAAAATGTTTAATTCATTTTATGAAAATTTCTGAGTTCATCCAACCAAAAGGATTTGCAAATCCCACACATCCAGGAGGTCCTTCCTTAATCATGTAATCATGAAACTTTACCCTAGGAAAAATAAATAATGGAGGAATGGAATTTCCAATAGCATTAGAGGCACAACATGCAGTTACCAATGTTCCTCGTTCTGCAGATGTGATTCTTCCAACTTGTTTGCTTCCTCTACCTGCTAAAACCTTTACCGGCTTTTGAACGGTTGTTAAACCAGTTTCATCAACATTATATATACAGTTAGGATTATATTTATATCGATTTCTTACCGTTTTAAGATTTTGAAAAAACTCTCTTACAGTGTGTTTGTTAAAAGCTGTTGATCGAGCGAAGCTCGTTGCTTCAGGTGTTCGTAGAGACAACTCTGGTTGTCTTTTCATAAAACCTTGCAACCAATCAATGCCTGCAATTTTATTTTTGATCCATGATGATGGACATATCTTATTGTTTTTTAAAGCAAATTCATATGCCAATAATCGCGTTGACCTAGTTGAAAGGCCATAGTTCATTTTTGATGCAATTAGTAAATAACTTGATAAACTTTTTTCATCTTCTGCTGTAAAAACTTGTCTATTGTTGTAGTTAGGCTTGAAAACTTCATTTGGATTAAGCCTCTTTTTACGACAATATCTTTTTAAAGTCATTCTATCTATGTTAAACTGACGTGCTACAACATTCAGTTGTGTTCCTTCTAAAACTTTATTAACAGCTACTTTCATTGTTTCACTTGGTATAGCAACTTTATTTGTTTTTTTAATTCTATTTCTAACCATTTTAAGATCTGTAAAAAAATATATCAATAAAAACATATGTTTTTAATAAATGCTAATATTTAACATAATAATAATATGTTAAATATTTTTTAATTATTATGTTAAATATTATTCTTTTGATATTATAAAATAATAGTATTATTATTACTAGCTTATAACATAAGTAGATTTAAAAAATGAAATGCTAAAAGCCATTGTTTGTTTATATATAGTTTTTTTTTTAATTATAAATACAATTCCATTCGTTTAACTGTATTGCTTATAAACAAAAACATAGGGCACTTCGTCTTCTATGGGGCACTTTGATCCTCCGATCAATGGGCCCCGCATAGTCAAAGATCAATGTACCCCAATAGGTATAGGTAACATATTGATAGCAATATCTACTGTATAAATTGCAGCCAAATAAAAATTATATATTATATTATACACCTAACACTTACAAATTTAAAATAAAATTGTTGTTAACCCATACAGACATCTAAATAAAAATATATTTGAATTATAGTACGATTTAAAAAAATCACTTTTTATGACGAAAAACAATATTTTCTTTATTTTTTTTGACGCTGATAACCTTATGAAAAAATATTACGAATAATCAATTAGGGAAGCATAATGGTTAATTAAATTGCAACCTCACTTCTAGTAAGGCAAAAATGAACGAGTAATAGCCAAAAGATCATACTGCCCCGGCGATCAATGCACCCCCATCTCCCCTACTCAGCATTTTTAAGAGGCTTATCATGCGTTTTTTGAGTTAGATTTTTTTTAGCACCTGTGTTGGTAATTTTATTTTCACATTGCGAATAACCATTAATCTTTAATTTCGATATTTGACACGGCTGTAAGAGACTTATATCCAATTCCGAATGTCTGTTTTCTATCTTAAGGTTTTCAATAATTTTAGTTTGGAAAATTATTTTTTCTTTCAACAGTATGAGTTCTTCTTTAATTTCTTTATTTTCCTTTTGAATTTCTTTTGAAATATGTAACAACTCTTTTACTGATTTACTTACAAATCTATCACTGTCCACATTCTTTGTTGAGATAGTTACCTTAACGATTTCTTTGTGAAATTGCTTTTCACATAATGTTATTGAGAGTATATAAATATCTTCTAAACATAAACTTGTTTTATATCTTTTACGAAGATTCTTTTCAACAGGATTTGTAAGGTCTAGCGTTATGTTTACCTCACTAAATTCATCTGCACAAAATGTCTCAATAATTTCGGCAAATAATCGCTCTCGAAGGTTTCGAATTGAGTTTTCTGAGATTGAGCTCATATTTGGGATAACTAAGTCTTTTGGATGAGAACAAATTTCCTCAATATTTTTCAAAAAATTTTCTTCAAAAGTATAAATATCACACTTTAAATAGTTAAACATCTCCTCGATTGATCGTGGTGCCATAATGGTTTTATAGACAATTCTTTTTCAAGTAGCATTTTATTGATAAAAAACCATATTATAAAAAAACTTTATATTATTTTATTATCAGTTTTTTTTTTTTTTTCCCTGTAAAACACGTCTTGCTTTCTTGCGTATGTTTTGCGTATGTTTTGCATTGTGTTAATTTTAAGCATGGAATGTTAATTTTAAGGATATAATAGTAACACATATGCAAATAATTACTTAATTAAATGTCAATTATCAATAACAAACAAACACTTTCAATTGATTATTGAATACAAAGTCTTATGTAGACTTTTGATCAATTAACACTTGAGAAAACAAAAAATTGAAAATTGTTATCATCCGGGTAGCGCAAACTTCAAGGAGAAATTTCTCGCATAGTCGCAAAAAGTTGCAGCTAATTTTTTAATTTCTTAAAAATAGACTCAATTCCACGTTATTTAATAATAATTTGGTGGATACCTTTTGATACTTTATTTTCTGCGAGTTCACGGAAATTGGAAGTTATGATTTAAACTTTTTTTTGGCTTAAATAATCATGAAAATTGAAACAAATGTTTTTTTTTTTGAACATCTTAAGACGTTTATATTTGATACCCTTTAATATATAAACAAATTAGCAGAAAAAAAGTTATTAACGAAACACTGCAAGAAAAACAAAAACATAATTTTTTTGAAAACTTAAATTTGGCAACCATTTTTGACTTTGATGGTCACTATCGCCAGAGTAAAACTATTTTGTATTTTTCTTAATCTGAGTATTTTAAAGCAGTAGGAATTTAGTTTTCAAAAATCTGAGACAACGTTTTTGTGTATTTTGGCCACCCCAAAACACATACAGTCACGGACAAAAGTTTGGAAACACATAAAAAAATTGCAAAATGCATTCAAGTGAAAAATAGCAAATGTGTAATAATATAAAGAAAATAAAAGTAACAATAAGCACCATAGCTGATAGACTAAAAATAGTTTATATTGCACAAAAATAAAGTAGTTTGTTTAAATTATTTAGTATTTTGTACGGCCGCCACGATTTTTTAATACAGCTGCTATTCGACGAGGCATTGATTGAAATCGTGAACGACGGTAATCTTCGGTGATATCCGATGTCCAGGCTTGCTTGACTTTTTCCAGGATATCAGCCTGAGAGGTTGAATTGTTTTCTGCCACTTTTTTCTTCATAGTGTACCACACATTTTCAATGGGATTTTGATCAGGCGATTTACTTGGCCATGGTCCCAAGATTTCAAAACCTGATGATGTAAGCCACTGTTTCACTGCTTTAGTACCATGGCATGGCGCCCCATCATGTTGTAAGACTATGGTTCCATGTATTTCCATAGTATAAGGCAATTTTTTTTTTTTAAATACCTAAGTAAACATTGCCATTAATGGTAGCTCCGTCTGGCATATTCCAGAGACCTGCACGGCCAAACACTGATATTGCTCCCCAGATCATCAGCTTCTTTGGTTGTTTGACAGTGGGCAACACGTACTTGCTATTGTACCTCATTAGTGCTGGACGCCAAACTTTTGGTGCATAGGAAGTAAATTGTGTAAACGTTGACTCATCACTAAACATAACTCGTTCCCAATCATGCTCGGACCAGCGCTTGTATTTTTCACAAAATTGCACTCGATCTTTAATTT
>NC_088920.1:66650000-66667500 GCF_038396675.1 Hydra vulgaris | reverse complement strand
AAATAAATCTTGTGCTAGTTCTTTGTAGCCATCTTGTATTATAAATTTCTTCTTCTACTGTTGTTTGTTAATTAATCAAAATAAAATTTCTATTTAATAGTTATCAATAATCACAGATATTAGCAATCAGCAAAGGTTAGTATGTCAATTTAATTATAAAATATATTATGTTATATATATAATTATATGAGGGAGTCTGTATGACTGTAGATTTCGTTTTGTATTATTGCATGGCATGTCAATGGCATGTGTAATTTTGTAATTTGTTTATGCCAAAAATTGCATAGTTTAATATTATGTTATAATATTATGATGATTAGTATAAATCTGTTTGGCATTTTCAGATGGCATTGCGTTCACAAATTTATCTTGTTAGCCCTGCTGAAAGAATTGAAGGTAGTAAATTGCCATCAGGGAAGCAGGTTCTTGGTCACTTTCTACATCTCCACAATGTTTTGAAAGAGGATATTCGAAAGGCTGCAACCCACGCTATTGAGAAAGTTGAAGATTTCTGGTTTCGAGCTAAAATTCCAACCAGGCATCATCAAGATTCCATCAAAAAGCTTGAGCAATTATTCTTCGAGTGGAAAAGTCTAAAGAAAAACAAGAGCCGCAAGACCGAGACTCAACAAACAAATGAAACCGCATTTTCAGCCGCAATAGAAGAACTGTTCGACATTGCACATGCTGACGCCATGGAGCTAATTGAGAATCAAGAAGATAAGGTCTTTCTGGAATCTCAAAGAAAAAAGGGACGACCTGGCTGCATGGGCGGAATCGATAAGGTTCTGCTTCAACAACAAAAAAAGCAGAATGAGAGAAAGCAGATATTGCAAAAGAGAGTACATCGATCTCAACTTGATAAAAACACCTTGCTAGATAAAGCTGTGTTGGAGAGCAGCAGCGCTGATTCAGAAGAAAGTCAGTCTGAACCTGAAGATGAGGATCCAGTTCTAAGCACAAGTACTGTTACTCCTTCTTCTTCATCACGAAAGCGAGGACGCCAAAGTGTTGTTTCACCACAGCTGGCATCTATGCTTGATAGAAATAAAATGAGCGACAGGGCTGCTATGATGGTCATCGTTGAGGCTTCGAGGGCTCTTGGACAAGACGCTGAATCACTCGCTTTGAATAGATCAACCATCCAACGACTCCGTCGGAAACACCGACAGCAAATTGCCTCCGGAATCATTCAACATTTCAAGCCAAATACTGCTCTTACAGTACACTGGGATGGCAAGCTGATGCAAGATCTGACTGGAACAGAGAAGGTGGATAGGTTGCCCATTCTTGTCACAACAATGGGGAAGACAAAGCTTTTGGATATTCCAAAGATTCCTGCAGGTAATACATAATGGTATAATATATAATGGTAAAATAAAAGTAGGCATATATATTATATGCCTACTTTTATTTTAGTTAAATGTTTTTATAAATTTCGAAATCATTTATTATTATGAAATGTGAATGTGAAATCATGTCAGACAAACTTTAATAAAGACTACTATAAATTACTTTTTAGGCACTGGACAAGACGAGGCCAAAGCAGTCTATGATGCTATCCGAAAATGGGAGCTGGAAAACTTTGTCCATGGTATGTGTTTCGATACAACCTCTTCCAACACCGGTCGGCTGTCTGGCGCTTGCGTTCTTCTCGAACAGCTACTAGGGCGGCCTCTACTGCACTTTGGTTGTCGACATCACATCATGGAACTGGTATT
Organism: Hydra vulgaris; assembly: GCF_038396675.1. Classification (NCBI taxonomy): domain Eukaryota; kingdom Metazoa; phylum Cnidaria; class Hydrozoa; order Anthoathecata; family Hydridae; genus Hydra; species Hydra vulgaris. Next base: position 66,665,779 of record NC_088920.1, on the reverse strand, counting down.
GGCTGCTGCTTTTTGTGTCTGTATGGGACCCAGTAAAGCTCCGGAAATACTCGTTTTCAAACGATTTCAAGCACAGTGGTCATCCTTTGACCAGGAAAGTTATGAAGATGCCTTTTCGGATGATGTTGCCTCAGCTGAACTCTCCGAAGTCAAACATGTAATCATTGTTTTCTGTGAACAGCAGCTGCAAGATCATCAGCCACGAGATGACTATCGCGAGCTGCTCAAACTGATGCTCATCTTTTTAGGAAGAAAGCCTACAGATTGGAAGAATTTTCGAGCGCCTGGGTCAATGCATCAAGCTCGATGGATGGCGAAAGCCATTTACAGTATAAAGGTTTGGCTGTTTCGATCACAGTTTAAGCTGACCTTGCGAGAGTCTCGTGGCCTCCTACGTGTGAACATATTTCTTGCAAAGGTTTATATCACGTTCTGGTTTTTGGCGCCTCTGGCTTACAAAGCCGCTAGGAATGATCTACAACTTATTCAACAACTCCAGGCTTACCCTGATCAAGATATTGGTGCCGCAACATCACGCAAGCTTGCGGGCCATCTTTGGTACCTGTCAGAAGATTTGATCCTTTTCAGCCTCTTCGATCCAGAAGTGGATTTCACTACGAAGCGCGAAATTGTTAAAAGATCATTAGAACAGGAAGGAGAAGAAGTACCTTTGAAACGTGTCGTGGTGGACTTGGCGACAGTACAACAAAAGACGCTTCCTGATTTTGTCTCAAAAAGAAGCAGAAACCTGTTTTCTATTCTGGGCATGCCAGATGGATTCCTGGCCGAAGATCCTGAATCATGGAACAGGAGAGATGACTTCAAGGTTGCAGAGGCAATCGTGAAATCCCAGGCAGTAACAAACGACCATGCAGAACGAGGAGTTGCCTTGATCCAAGATGCAACAAAGTCTGGCCGATTTAAGAGCGAAGAACAGCTGCAATATGCTCTGCAGGTTATCGAACAGAACCGGGCAAACTTTCCGAATGTGAAAAAATCCACCTTACTTCACAATTAACTAGTTCAACTAAGTGAAGATGTGTAACTTTGTGTATTCTATTGTTTCTGTGTTTGTCTCTGTAATTAAGAACTGTTTTTAGTAGTTAGAATTAATTTTCTGTATGAAACTGATGGCAAAATGTGCTGAATTCTGTCACAGACATCAAAAATTCGTATATGAGAAAACTTTGACGGCGTTGAGCCACCTCTAAATATTAATATTTTTTTATGAAACTTTACACATAATTTTTTTGTATGAAATGGAACCATTTAAAATGGTCAGACTTAACATTGCTCTTATTTAATTTTTTATCATCATATAAGGGCCATACTAATATATATATATATATATATATATATATATATATATATATATATATATATATATATATATATATATATATATATATATATATATATATATATATATATATATATATATATATATATATATATATATATATACAGTATATATAAGATATATATATACTAATATATCGATGCTGTATATATATATATATATATATATATATATATATATATATTATATATATATATATATATATATATACAGTATCGGACAGAGACTTAAGAAAATGAAACAAACCAAAAAAGTTGCATTTGTTTTGTCCGCTGCAAAATGGCACTTGTCAGCGAAATTCTGCCTGTGTGCCGTCACCTGTTAGCTGATTGCTCATGTCATGGCATGCTATGACTCCAGACTCTTGAACTGTTTGCTGTGATAGTATAGTTCGTTTTGTTTTTAAGACATGTAAAATTAGGAACACTTTTTAGCATTGTTCGATGTTGATTTCAAATATTATGTCCAATACTGTATATATATATATATATTTATAACTTTGTTACATATATATAGGATGCCTCATGAGGATTGTTAGGTGCGTCAAACGACTTGTTAAAACCCGCACTGTTACGCGATACGTGATCTTATCCAGCCACGTCTAATTCAGCGCGTGAGTAATATTTTGATACGATAAAATGTTAGTCATTAACGGACGCTACATTAAATTAGTCCTTATGACTATTTATTGTAGCTATTTATAATTAGCATTGTGTAGAATTGTATAGCAAAATTCAAAAATATAAATACATAAGACAATCAACTCTAAAAACCATACACCACAAAAAAAAAAAAAAATCTAAAATAAAAAACTTTTTGTGCTTTATGAGAAAATCTTTTTAAGCATAAAAACTTAATAAAATAATTTAAAACTGTTAGACAAAACTGTGATTAATATTATTTAATAAGTAATATGGATTACATAAATCACACAAAAAGTATCCTGAAATTCTTTGGTAACATTTTTGAGCCCAAAATGTGTAGCTTTTACATCTAAATATACGAAACAATCACTTATTTCGGGTAAAATGTTCTCCTAAGATATCTCCTATCGAATGGGAGGGCTTTCAACCTCTACTTTTTTTCCTAACTTCTTAACCCATTCTTAACCCATTCATTCAACCCATAACCATATAATGTAAAAAATGTCACGTCAAATTGTCATATTAGACAATTTTGCGTGACATTATATACAAAAAAAACTGCCATGTCACAAAGTCCGATTTAACACGCGATATTATGAATTAAAATTGTCACGCAAATTTTAGCTATTAAGTTTGGCGTTGCATTTATAATTATAGTAGTACCTGACTTTAAGCTATTATGTATGGCGTGACATTTATAAGTAAAATAGTTTAAATCTTCTATTAGTCATAAGATATCTAAAACACCATCGTGTCACATGTCACCAAGCCCAATTTCTCACGCCGCGTTTAGAGAAATTAAATGTTTCTTAGTGACATCGGACACGAGAGTTTTTTAGATGTCCTGTGACAAATGAAAAATATAAATGTCAAAATATACTTAACTATAAAATATCGCGTGAATAATTTAATAAAAAATATCGCACATTGACAAAAAAATATTAAAGGCACACTTTTCTTGAATAAAAAAAAATTACCAAAGAAATATTAAAAATTTTATTTTTTTAAAAACCATCATCAAGTATAAACATTTAATTTTGAATTGTCTCAATGTTTCAAACATTTAATTTTGACTTGTCTCATTGTTTTTATTCTAAGTTAAGAGTTTAACAGATTTAAAATATGAAGAAATAACAACACTTTTCATAAGACTTTGTATTTTTTTCAGCCAAAGATTATTTGTACAAGCATATGGTATATGCAAACATAATGCTGCAATAGACCTAAAACTCCTCCAAACGATCTTCTTTACGATAGGTTCATAATATAATAATAAGCGATAAGTTAAAGCACGTGTAGTGAACCATCATGCCGTTGACCCATTGCATTTACTTTCTCATTGTCAACAAATGCTATATTTTCTCCTAAAATATGTTGCGGCCCAAGAGAAGAATTATCTTCGTTTAATTTAAATTATCTTCAGCTTAAAAATTTGTTAACAAGTGAAATTATGTTAATCTATCTTAATAACATAACAATACAAAAATAAATATCAAAATATAAAATAAATAACAAGTGCAGGGTATCTAGAGGATCGATCTTTTCACAAGAGTTTGGCGGTGGGGAGTGAACTATTTGAGTGGGGGTGATGGCGCAAGCTTAAAAGGGTCATACTAGTATTATGCATGAGTGTAACACATAATATAATAAATTATGTTAAATCAAGATTTAAAAGATTTTTGTGTTTTGTTCACATATTCACGAATAAAAAAATGTTCTGACTAACACCGGTGTCGCCTCGTAGAAAGGGAAGGGGAGGGACCGCATATATATGCGGTCATGTGTTCAAACTGATTTTTAAGCATTTTTGTAATTGCACCCATTTAACAAAAAACATTTTGTATATCCATATTATAGATAATGTGTTAATATTATAGAAATTATTTGATTACGGTTTCTGGATGGAACGAGTGCCCTTTGTGTTCTGAATATGGCAGAGAACAGTGCATATTCTTCACTAAATAGTGAATATGTTCGATATCGGGGACTCTTTGTACCAAAGCAAAATAACATACAAAAATGTTGCATTAACACTAAATTACACCTTTTAAATTCTTACTGTATATATTAAGTGATAATAATACATTTTTTTTTATCAAATATTGTTAAAAAATATTTCTTTTGAAAAAAGTTTTAAAAGTATCATCCGTATATCTTGATCAAATGAGCTAGTATTTGTTCCAGAGATATTAAGCATTCTGTTTGCATTTTTTACCTCTATTGAATTTTTTATAAGTCGCTCGCGTCTCTTCCGAATTACATTTGCAACACGCTTTACAACTCCACCCTGATAAACAAAATTAACCATTTAAATAATATCTAGTTTTGTGTAACAAATGGATGGGTAACACAAAATATGTATAAAACACCTAATCATTTTTAAAATCTAAATCTATATGTTTTGAACTTAATTCATTTTGAGTAATTATCCATAACTTTTCTTCTGCTCAATTAAACACTTAAATAACTTAAATGTATAATTATAAAACATTTAAATTTCATAAAAAAGATAGGTAACTAATAATAAAAAATTATATATTTATAAATAAACAGAATATATATTCTATTGTTTATTTAACACTTTAGCAAGTATATATTCTATTTGACGATAATTCGTCTGACTTTTTTTCTCTTGAACTTCGGGAAGTCACTTCTTAAAATTGACTTCCCAAAGTTCACGGGAAAAAAAAAGTAAGACGAAACATCGTCAAGTATTCTATATGCTTTTATATGTTTATATATAAATACACAAACAAACAAAAAAAAAAAACTACAAGTTATTCTTTGTACAAAAAAGTAACAAATAAACAAAATATATTTATATTCAAAATAAGTATAGTAACTAAGAAAGTATGAGACAATATTTTGACTCAGGCACAACTAACACTGTGCCACCTACAGTAAATTTTGTCAATAGCCACGGAATTTGGAGATTAATAATTACGAATTTGGAGATTAAATAATAAGTAATTAGTTGAAACGTATTAGTACTTCTAACACGAGAAGCAAGTTTATGAGGAATCCAGCAGTCAAGTGTTCATTATACAAACTTTTATGCAATTAGGTTGAAGATCAGTATTTTTTTAAAGTTGATAAGAATCATCAATTGAACCAATCACAATTCTTTTTTTTTAAATGCTGTGTCTTTGCCGTAAAAAGATAAAGCATCAGTTGACCATTATCATCAAAGAAGTTTGAAATTGTGTTCCATCGAAGATGTTGACAAACTGATTCGGCATTGTTTTCAAAGTTATACCAACGTACACTTTTTATTTTAGTTGTGTTTTGCCTCAAAAAACATGCAGATATGATTTTTTAGTGGACCAAATTGATGCATTTGTCCAACAAAATGAAGTAAAAAAATGATGATTTGGTATCAGATTATTAGGCCACAATAAATCAAATGATTCGTCAGACTTTTCAATAAGAGTTTGTAAATCCAAAACTATTTTTATATGTAGTAATTGGTGATAAAGTAAGTTGAGGAGTTTTCAAAAGGTCATAAAAGTTTAAGCATCAAGGATGATTGCGATCACTGTTTTGTCCAATAAAAAGTGGAATGATACGGGCAAGAATCAAAATTTGAGCACATGATTGAGACCCTGAAATTTTAAAGGTAGATGGGAAAATGTTAAGCTTATCTCTGGCTTCAGAGTATGAATAAGTAAACTGCATGGTAAAACTATCAACTGCAGCTAATGTGTACCTACCTTTTTTACAAACATGTAATCTCAGCAGAAGACATAGTTCATGGGACTCTAGTCCTTCTAGCAAAATGGGCATGGGATCATGTGGCATGTTTTCAATGATATTTAAAGCGGCAATTAATAAAAGTTTACTTTCATAACTTATGCCATAAAACCTTGACCAATAAAGTTTAGACTTTTTACTTATAACACTCTTGAGATTTAAGATATTTTACAGGTGGTTCGCTTGAGTACGCAACATATACACGTCTTCTCAGTAAACTGTTGACGTTTTGTTTATTTGTGTTGAGACATGTACAACAGCATTTAAATTCATTTGGTGCAAAGTTAGTTTTAAATCCTCAAATGTGATTTTAAGCTAATATATCTCCCAAATAAATAACCAATTTTAAAAATAATTTTACACAACCAATAGTTGAATTAAAAGTAACACCATTATTCGAGAGATTACAGGAAGAAATAAAATCGTCTAAGTACTGAAAATAAGCCCCTTTTTTATTAGACTTGGATATTTTTACAGGCGCAACAGCAAGTGGAAGAACTGATAATAATGTAGAGGGCATATATGATTGCAAAAAATTTGATTTGAACAAAGAAAATGTTTAGTTTATGAACTTTTTTTGTGTTTCCCAATTGGGTTAGCTAATTCTAAATTATCACAATATAAGCTGAGAGAAAATTAGAATGGCTTTTGGGGTAGAGAAATCTGTACAAAAATCTGATTAGGCAACTTTCCTACTTAAAAGCTGTACAAGCTCGTCAATTTGCAAAAGGAAATTAAAAATGTCAATTAATAAAAAATCTTTTCCACCAGCAAATAAAACTTTATTTATTTTCAAAATATTAAACAAATAATTTAAAATTTTTTCTCTTTAATATTTATCACTAAAGTTATCCACTTGTGAAAAATGCTTGTTAAAAGTATGAAAAACCTCTTCTTTTACTGACTTCTGATTATCAAGTAACATATTTACTGAAATACTAAATATTATATTGACAGTTGGTGAAGACACTCTCCACATAGATTAATTGCTAATGTTGTCTTGTTGTCAATCCTTAGCTTCTGAAAAGGTACAACTGCATTTTCATTTTATTTGCAAATGTGCCTTAACATTCCCTTTTGATGATTTAAAAGAGCCACTACAAACAATTTTTCAAAGTAAACTCATACCTAAATCTCTATCCATATGTGCATTATTTACTGACTTAAAAGATAAAACCACAGCAACATACCTATACTCCAATTTAGAGAGAGAGTGGCGTCTGAACAGGAGCTTGAATATCCGTACTTTATGGATGAAAAAAAAAGAAGATTATGGTGAAGAATTATTTGTGCAAGGAGCATCCCTTGAATTTTCTTGGCTATCAACTAGAATTGAATTTAACATTTCCATAAATGTAGTTTCGTGTGCTTTGCTTTGCACTTTACTTTAGAATGGAAAAAAATAATAAAAGTAAAAAAATTGAAAAACAAACGAAGAAAACACTGTTTATGGAATGATGAATTGACGATATCAGCAATTAAATCTGTTAAAAATGGAGTTTCACAGCAAGCAGCATGTAAAGGTTTTGATATTCTAAAATGTTCGTTACAAGTTTGACTTTCTGGAGTAACGGAAATGGGAGCCAAACCTTGACATCCAACTATTTTAGACAAAGAGCAAGAAAAGAAATTGATTTTGCATATAATTGTGCAGCTTTAGGAATCAGATTGCAATTTCTAAAATAAGTTTAAAATTTTGATTTAAAACATAAAAAGCATTCATGAATTGAACTCCTGCCGAAAAATGGTGGTTTGGGATCTGCAAAAGGCTCAAAGATTTAACTTGACGTCAACCAGAGGGTAAAACAGCTATAAGACATCAGTGTATAAATGTTTGTGCATTCAGTAAATGTTGAAGAAGTGCTTGTTTTTTTTTTTGCAATACTATTCTCGATGTTAAGTTTACACAATTTCTTTGCACCCGCCAAATTTTATTGATTTATTTCATGCAGCACATTCTCTATTTTGTGCAGCACTTTTGGTACTTAAATTTTCATTTTCCGCTTTTATTTTGAAACATGGGGAGGGGGAGGGGCGGATGAAGAGGAACTTCAATCTGCTTTTAAAATTATAATAGTTGGTTCAGATTTAACTAAAAAAAAATGAATAAAAATGAAAAAATAAATATTTTTGTGGTAATCAAACGTTCTCCTCAATAATCCTCTTATGGCAATCAAAGTAGTGGTAAAATCATTTTAATAAATGATATTACGACTACTTTTTATTGAATGGTATTTTATTTGAATCATATTAAGTATGATTCAAATAAATGATTTAGTTTCAATTTTTATTAGTTTTTATGCTAAGTATTGAGACAGTTCAATTATAAAACTCTAATATTTTTAATTACAGTTCAACTGTAGATAAAGTTCTTAAAATTAATAAAGAAGTATAATTAACTTTGTTATTATTAGCACATAGTTTTTTTAACTTAATAAAAGTTATTATTACTACAGAAATATGACAGAAGGCACTGTTAAGATGATCAAAAAAAGTTATAATGCTTATCTATTATTCAGTTATGACTTTGGTTTCATTTATTTAAACTTGAAAAGTTTATTTGATTCGTTTCTTCATGATTGTATTTAAAAAAAAAATTTTATTATATATTTTTATTTCTTTTATAATTTGCTATTAATTAATACTTTTTCAATTAAAACAGTTAATTTGCAATTTTGAATAGTTCTTTAACCAATTTTTGTTTAAATTTTTTTAATATGCAGTTAATAAGATTAAAATTAGTTTTATTGAAATTGAAAACATTAGCATTGTACTTAGCATTGGTTGTAGAAGGTATTTATGCTATTGTTTGCACTTACTTTTTCTTTTATCCATTTATGTTTTCTTATTATAGTATTTCTCCTATTGTATAGTATTTACCCAATTGACTAAGTTGGTATAATTTTAAAGATAATATGGGCCCAAAAAGAAATTTATGTAAATTTTGTGGCAAGTTTAAAAAATTTTTGTTTACTAACTTCAAATCACCTTGCGAAACAAACAATCAGTGTAGGGTACGGCATATACTTTTTGTTTTACTTTAAACAGTGAGTTGTTTATTGAAACTGTCAAACAAGTCAAAGATTATTTTGGCTTCAGCATTAGTAAAAATGATTTTCAGACCCTTGTTAATAAAGCAAAGAAATGGGTTTACAACTTTAAAAGAGACTCTAAACATTTTATTACATTTTGCAATGAGATCTATGCATTCCAAAAACCATTATTGACCAATTATTGCAAGCTAACTCTAATAGCATAAACCTTGTATCAACTTCTTCAGTTGTGTCATCATTGGAAACAATTACTATGTTATCTTAAATAAATATTGAATCTTTTTGTTCACAAGGTCAAATTATAAATTTACAAAGTAGGCACATTTCAAGAGAAAAATTAACTCCTAAGAAGATAAAATTAAAGAATAGGTTGTCTCATTTGTCTTCAAAGTTAGCTAGCTCTTCTAAAGAATACCAAAATAAGATAGCTTTATTAAAAGCTGAAATAAAGAGCACGCCATATCAATTGAAAGTTTTATCGCAAAGTGTTAAAAGAAAACAAGATATTATAAAAGCTTTAAGAGCAGAAAATTGAGACTTAAAACAAAAGTTACAAACATATTATTACAGTAAACGTATTCGCAACCTTATAATTACAAGAAAGGCAAAAAAAGTTAAAGAAAAAGTAAAGTTAAGTCAAATGAATCTCAAACATAATAATGCCATAAGGGAAAACAAAATGACGTTATCTAGATTAGAAAATGATATGATCCAGATGTAGGAGGACAATATTGCACTTTCAGATACACCATAAGATAATAAGGCTCATGCATTACAAACATGAATGATAATTTACAGCTTGTTATTGTCTAATGTTCCAACATGTAACATTTCATTCTTATTGCAGAAAATGCACAATATTTAGGTGTTAAATTTTTACATATTCCTCAGCGTATTACAGTTGAGCAAATGGCTCGTGAACTAGGCAGTATATCTGAATTGCAAGCAGCAGAACGGGCTTTCAATAATAATAGTCTAACTCTTGGGTTTGATGCAACAACGCAAGAGGGTGTCCATATCAACAGCATCCACTTAACTTCAAAGAATAAATGTCAAGTCATTGCCCTTGACCAATTACCTGGAGGTACATCTGATGATTACCAAAATCATATATGTAATGCAGTGGATCATATGGCTTTAGTTTACTCAGATTATTTCTCACTTTCCTTTGACGAATGTCGTAAGCCTATTAATTCAAATATATCAAACACAATGACAGACAGAGTTGCAGCAAATCATCTTACCATTAGCAAAGTTTGCGCAACCTGGGGTAAGAATTTAAATGAGCTGAACTGCCATTTGCACCCGCTTGATACAATAGCTATTTCATGTCGTTCAGCATTACACTCTTTGGAAAAGGAAAGTTGCCTATCATTTGGAAACGACTGTATGGCAGTTAAAACTGTTTTGACAATGAACAAAATGAGATTTAAAGATGGCAAAAATGATCCGGCAGGATTTGTAAGTTTTTTAGACAATAACAAACTGCCACGAGGTACAATTCCAAGATATTGTGGCAATCGTCTTCATATACTCTTCCGTACTTGTTTTATCTTTATGAAACATTACAATGCTTTTAAGCAATTTCTGACCATTGGAACAGTAAAGTCTGGCACTTTACAAACAGTTCTGCGATCAGCATTTTGTAATACAACTGCTATAAAACAAATGTGTGTGCTAGCAATATTTGGAAAACTTCTTACTGGACCCTGGATAAAATAATTTTATGTATCAGCTGAAAAAGCAAGTTTTAATCATATTGCAGGTATCCAAGTAGTTAAAAATGTTTTGCAAACAATTAAAAATTGCAAATCTAATCCAGGCGCACTGATAAACAGTAAAAAGGATTTGTTCGAAAATCCCCTTAAATCAAATGTTTTAGAACTGGTCAAATATTTATGCTCCATCGATGAGCAGGTTATCAACATGATTTTGGCTTGTCTTATTGCGGTGGACGATGTTTTGAACCGTCAATATGAGCAATATTTCTCACTTTCTATTACAGAGATTTAAGGAGGAGACAGCTAGTGCAAGGCTTCACAACATAGATAGTAAAGAGTTGATGGGTATGTTTAGTGAAGCTAAAGGAAGATCTCCAAATGCAACAGTTTGTTATATATCTTGCAAAATAAGATCAAAAAAGAAAAGAACTATAGATTACCTAGATAGTCTTGACCAAATATCTAGGGAAAAATATATATTGCTGTTTTATTATGTGGTTTAGTAGAAACCAATATTAATATTACTTATGTGATTTAAGTATTATAAATATATATATATATATATATATAAAAGTTATTATCAGTATATGTATAAATTAATTACAGCAAGTGGTTTGACTTGCAAAAACAGTACAGCAAGTATTGCGACTTGCAAAAAAGTACAGCAAGTGGTGTGACTTGCAGATTTTTTCATAGACGGCTCTGGCTTACGTTCTCGTCGTATCTATCGTTAAAAATGGTTATTATTTTGTTTCATTGATTGATTTTTTTATTGATGGAATTTAAAATTTTAACCATTTAGTAAAAGCCAAGACAAAAATTAATAATTGGTTTAGTTCAAAATAATTTAGTTTAAAAATAATATTTTTAGATTGGGAAAGGGGATTTAAACGCTCTTTTTACAGAAAGAATGAATCCTCTGATGCATCTTGTAATTTTGTTAATGTTGTTTTATTTTATTTTAAATTAAAGTAATTTAAATCTTTTTCTAAATTGCATTTAAAAATTTGATTCTATTTTTAGGTTGGAGAGACATGGTGGCACACGCCCCCTATTTCACTGAATCAATGTGTGTATTGCTAGTAGTAGTAAAATAAAGTTTTTGTATTTAAAACTAATTTTTTTTTTTTTTTAAATGAAAACAAATTTTATAGAAAATATTTTTTCATTTTAGGGTGTGTTAACACCTTTACACCCACTGACACCCTTACACCAACCCTAAGTCTCATATTTGGCAGTGGTCTGGAAAATGACAAACTTATATTAATTTTAGTTAAGAAAAGTATTTTTTTGACCACAGTTTCTTCAACAAATCCATATATCAAAAAATCGGTGTTTAAAACATAACTTTTTGTCAAATCGTTTGATTTTGATAATTTTTTGACTTTTAAAATACTGTAATAAAGCACTTTTTAAAGATTTATAACAATCTAATATTTGATCAATTAAAAAATTTCATGTAACATACCTAATATATATATATATATATATATATATATATATATATATATATATATATATATATATATATATATATATATATATATATATATATATATATATATACATATATATATATATATATATATTTATATATATATATATATATATATATACATATATATATATATATATATATATATATATATATATATATATATATATATATATATATATATATATATATATATATATATATATATATATTTAAACACATAAATACCTAAGAATATAAGTTTACTCTTGAAAGCAAAACCATTGCTGACACAAAATAATCTTTTTTTGATTTATACATTTCGTCATCTTCATAATAAATTATTTACAAAATTTTTTAATTAAGATGTGACGTGAGCAGGTAGAAGAGTAAAGTCATCATGCCCCGTTGCCAGGCTTTTTTCGGGCGCAAGCCAAAAATTAAACAAAAATAAACCAGAAATAAACTAGACCAAAAAAAAGAAAATCGTAATTTTTTGTTTTAAAGCTTTGTTTAAAATTTATATTTTGAAGAAAAGCTTTTTTATTTAAAAATTCATTCTTGTATATTAAAATTTAATTTGTAAGAGAGGGAGAGAGGAGAGGAAGAATGAGTTTGTGAATGTTTAATGGGGTGCCAGTCCAGCTTTCAAAGCGGCGTAGGGAAAGTAGTTTACTCCCAAACACCTATACTAAATCCGACTCTATTAACCTTTAAAATTCATTTATTTTTCTTTCGCTCGCATATGGATATAGATTTCTTTTCTAACGTTTGAGATAATTGACTCAATTATTTTAAAGTCCTAGTAAGAAACTTTTGCCTTATTAAATATGGTTTGATCCAAATGACTGCATGCAAGACTTCGTTTGATATTTTCTTAGTCTGATTTTTATGCAAATGACCTGTGGGAAGACTCAATAAAAAAGTTAGAAACGGAACACATAGACAGCCATGGCAGTAGGCATCTATGTTGCAGGTCTAGGTCTCCGGAAACATTTAAATGGTCTCACACAGCAGTTTCGGATTCAGTTGTGTTTTTAAAAACTCATTTTTCTTAAAAGTTTTAAGACTTGCTTTAATGATTGTCAATCAATTTATGATTAACAACGATTTCTATAATGATTTTCAATTTCTTCACTTTTTGCATCCATAATATTTTGAATGTAAGAATTTTCTAATATTTTTGGCAATCGAGGGATAAAAGTAGCATTTTAATGACATTACAAGTAAAAGTTTTTAGTGTTTTAAGATTTTAATGTAAGCATTTTTTTTCATTTATTTTAACTTGATTGTTCTTCGATAAAATGAAAAAATATTTTTTTTGGGTAAATTGGCACCTGTAGCAGGTGCCCAAAACACCAAAATGTTGAAAGACCCTGGCCAATGTATCAAAGATGTACATAATTTTGACACAATCTTTTTTTATACTTGTTCTTGAAAGGTTTTTCTGTGATATGAACGGAACAGATTTTTCACAATATTTTTAAATAGGTTAATTATTGGGCCAAAGTTAGAGTATAAAATTTGACCAAATTTTGTGACTTTGTCGACCTTTTAAAGGACTGGTTTTAACTTTTAAAAAAATCTGTCACGCTTAAATCACAAAAGACAACAAAATGAATTCGTTCTAAAAATTTCAGAAAAACAGTATTTAAAAATGCTTACATAAAAAATCAATATACACTTGGAGTACTTATCGATTTGTCAATGGTGTTCGATACAGTGGATCACGAGATCCTTCTATACAAACTTATATACTTATTAATCATGGTATAAAAAATAAAAATAAAAAATGGTTTAGTTGCTAAACAATCGGTAACAACCTTTATATTACAATAAAATTTACACTTCCCTTGAAAACTTTACTAGTGGTGTTTCCCAGGGATCAATTCTAGGTCCTTTGCTTTATCTTGTTCATATTAACGACATATTTTTATCTTCTTGTATACTGAATTTTATTCTTTTTGCAGATGACACGCAAGCTTTCTACACCCACTCAAATATTAAAACTATTTTTAACACAGTAAATCAGGAGCTTGAAGAGCTAAGCGATTGGTTGAAGGCCAACAAGCTTTCCTTAAACATTGAAAAAAGTAAATACATTCTTTTCACAAAACCATCAAAGTCAAACACATTACCATTAAAACTTCCAGATATTTTAGTTGACAAAACAAAGTTAAAAAAAGCTTTTTCTGTGAAATATCTAGGAGTCATTCAAGATGAACATATTAGCTGGAAAGAGCATATCAAGTTATTGGAAAATAAAATATCTAAAAGCATTGGGATTATGCATAAAACTAAGTATACTTTAAATAAGGTATGTCTAAAAAGTTTATACTTAGCATTTGTTCATTGCTACATTAGCTACTGCAATGTTGCCTGGGCAAGTACTTACCAATCAAAACTAGCCTTAGTCTATAAAAAATAAAAGCAAACATGCCGCATATTCACAAATTGATTTGTTAGTGCTAAAAAAATAATGAAAGAACTGAGAGTTTTTAATATTTATAAACAAAACCTTCAGTTTATGTTTAAATTAGCAAATAATTTGGTCCTAAAAATATTCCATAATTACTTCCAACTTATTGATCATAAATACGAAACAAAACATTCTAAGCAAAACTACTATATTTCAAAAATATCTTTGAGACAATCCAAATTCTCAATATCAAGAAGAGGACCACAATTGTGGAACTGTTTCTCACAAATGGGATTAAAACGATAAAGTTTTTTCAACATTTCAAATGCATTGTTAAACAACAGTTACTTGACCTCAACATTACTGAAACAGTCTCTTACTGAAAATTTCCAGCTATTGTGTAAATTTTTTTTTTATTTACGCAATAGCTGGAAATGTTTATGATTTTATTTATAAAAATGCATTTAATTGTATTTACTTTTATAAAAATACATTTACTTGGCTATTTTAATTATACGAGTTCTTCTATTTGTATATATTTAAATATCTTATAATTTGTGATTATCTTATATTAATTGATATTGATCGTAAAATAAAATTGAAATTATCGGGGAAAGATTATAAGATCATCGTCTTCAGCGTGCTCCCAGGGCCGTACCAAAGGCGGGGCCGGCCGGGCCGAGGCCTGAGGCGCCAAAATTGGGAGGGCGCAAATTTTAATAAATTAAAAAACAATAATCAGTTTATGAAACAAATTTTTACGGCGTCGCTGCTGTTGATAAGAAAATTAATTAAAATTCCGCCTCTTGACACAAACTCCTAAATATTAAAGCTCATTTACTGAACAAAAGAGAGCCCTTTATCCTTAACATACCATGAATAACAAACGCATTGTAAACGATTTTTACAATGCGTTTGTTATTCATGAATAGAATCATGCGTAAGAAAGTGTCAAGTTCGATAAAGAGATACAACCTTGGCAAGTGTTAATTTTGAGATTAATTGTATGGTTTCCAAGATAGAATGGAATTCAGAATTAATCCTAGAAGATGAAGGGTAGATGACTCATTGAGTACATTACCGTTCATAAATATAGGAAGATCTAAGTTATTACGATAACGATTGCAGAAAAAAGTTGAGTTTTATCTGAATTAAAGTTCACCAGTCACTGTGAGCCCCATGCTTTAGAAGAAATGAGATCCTTTTCAAGCTTAAATGCCTCCTTTAAGCAATCAGAGAGTGTTGGCTTGTTATCATGACAAGAATAAATTGTAGTATCATCAGCGAACAATGCCACCTTAGATATGAGAATAACCTTGATATGAGAATAACCCCTAAAGTTATAAAATAAGAATAAA
>NC_088920.1:66560000-66645000 GCF_038396675.1 Hydra vulgaris | reverse complement strand
TCAAGCTACACATCCCATTAACTGCTACTTCCTTCACTGTGGAACATGAGCCATGGGTAATACCAGAGCTTGTTAAAGCGGTCAAGCCTAAACGCACTCTTGCACCAAGTACATTAATGCAGGTCGCAATACAAACCAATTACTCAAAGAGTCATATCATACGGCATGATATAACGTTGCTATAAACGGTAAAATATGCCAGCCACAACTACAAAGAGAAACTCACCAGGGAACCTGAAATGGCCATAAAGCCCCGCCCATTTGGACTAAAACCATCCATTGACCATATTAGGACAATAATATTGTCTGATGTTTTGGTCAATTGCTAACAGTTGCTAAATAAGATATTCTGTAAAGGTTAAGTAAAAGCTTTCGAACAATGAGTTTGAGTTAAATGATGATGAAGACTTCAATGTAGTTAATAAAGATATCAGTGATTTGATTGATAAGAGTTTTATCAACTAACTGACACAGTTACTTTATAAAACTTTCATAGATTAAAATGTGTGTATACCTAATGACAGTTAAGATGAAGGTCACTGCATTAAAAATGTAATAATAGATTTTGTTAAATTATATAATAAGTTACAAAATTCAAATTCTGATTCGGAGAAGGAGAAGCTGGTGAAGATTATGAAAAACATGACACAAGTTCAGTCTCAATAATCTCAAAAATCGTTACAAAAAAACCTATGGATGTAATTTGATCGTATGGAGCAATACCTTATCGTTTCATCTTTACTTGCTTTGGCAAAGATGTCTTCAAATTTGGAAAATTAGTCCTTACTGTACGCCGCGACGGATGCAATCAAGGATTGCATTACCATGTTATTATACTACTGCCATCGTACATAAGCAATCGAAGCTGGTTATTCAATCCCACTGCCGTCACAAGACGAAACTTTACAGATGTTAGTAAAGGAGTCTGTCAACGATGCAACATTGGGCAGAGCCTGTTTGAACTTAAACATGTGTTGGCTTAATTGGCTATCGCTACAAAGTGTAAAGGCTGCGCTACAGCAGGACGTTCGTTTAACGCTACAAAGTGCTACCTTGCTGGGCATAGCCGCACAATCAGACATACTGACTCTAAGTCTCATTTTCAAAATAGTATCACTTACAACCGTGTTAAATTTTTCTATGCAAGTACCAAGTGCCCTATGGCTTGTGACGAATGTATCCAGTGTCTCGCCTTTGATCCAACCACGCAAAGTAACGACATTATACGATCGCTTTCCGAGGAGCAGTACCACCAACCAGTTACCATTTAAGAATAAGAAGAGCCACCGAAGAAGAAACCAAAAACGTTGAAGGCAATAATTGAACAGATAATTAACAATACTGGTTTTGGTGATATTATTTTTATTGATGATAAAGTTATAGTAACAAAAAAAAGACCAAATGTGGATGTAATGCAAAAATTTTCAGATTCATTTCTTAAATACAAGATCACTAACTATGATATGCTATTATTTTGTTTAAAATGGATAAAGACTTATTTAGGTTACAGTGCATGTTACCTCCAAACAATTGTAATCATATAATCAATAAACTTTATACAAGAGCAGCCAGTTTATTTGAATTTATTCCTTTTAAAGATATTATATCTAGAAATATTATAAATAACGACTTAGAAATGGCTCGACATACAGGATGTATGTTACAGTTCTTTAAACACATTTGCACAAGTAACAGTTATGATCCTAAGCATTTTTTTGATGTTTTATTTGTTGTCTTAACTTAAAAGGATTTTAAAAAGTAACATTATTTCTGTTAGGAGTTTAAGATTGCGGTAAGTCTCTTCTGTCGACATTTATATGTAGTCCGTATTGTTCTTACGAGGTCGGGGAATATCACCACCAATAAATGATCACTTGTCTGATTTCTGGTTATACTTAGTACTATTTACTTACATAAAACGTTGTGAAGAACACATCATACAAAACATGGCACAAGAGTATAAGAAATTGTTCGAAGGAAATGTTTCCTTATTACGTAATGCAAAGTACAAATACAATATGGTTGTGCCACGTAATCCAATCATAATTACCGCAAGTGGGATCAGTAACAGTGATGTACGGATGCACGTGAGTTCTTATAAGCTACCTTTATTAAACCGTTGTTAATTTTTTAGGTTGTTGAAAAAGAAAATCTCAACGCTTATATGCACATGTACGAAACAAACAGAGCGTCAGGACTATTATATAGCTAGAAACAGCTAGTAGCATCACTACCTTTACCAACGTTATATTGTCATTATTGAATAACTACTTCCATTCGCTTTTTTTTTGAGGCCTGAAGGTGTAAAGTCAATCTTTAAAAGTCGTACTGAGGCAATTTGTGTCAACCCAGCAAGTTTTACTATTGATATTGCCTCAACCACATTGATGAAATGAAAATCAAGCGGCCACAACCGTTTACATTCACGGATCTTTATTAAATGTGAAGCTATATTTGCCAATTTGTTTTTCCTAATCTACAAGCGCCCGTTTGCAACTGGTGTAGTTTCCGACTTGTGGAGAAAATTGAATGTAATGCCTTTTTATTTAAGAAAAGGAGTAAACTAAATGCATCAAACTACGAGTCTCACTCCCATTCATTTCATGCGAAACGATTGAAAATGTTTTTTAATCAAGCGCAATGGAACACTGCGTTTCTAATGGCCTAATTACTCCAAAGCAGCAAGATATTTTTCACGGGATATCATTAAGGAAGCAACTGATCGCAGCCACGCAGTAGACGTTATATACACAACAAGTAGTCATCAACAACATTGCATCTGAAGGGCAAGCGTGCCTCAAGGCTTGGTCTTCGGCCCGTTGCTTTTCTTAATCTTTATAAAACAAATTGTCAGACAACATCACTCATCATATAAAACTGTATGCCTATAACAGTAAAATTATTGGTATAAATAAAAATGAGTCAGACAACATCGTTCTCTAAGTTGACCTAGACAGAGCAGTGGAATAGTCACATATTAGCCTTATGCATTTCAACATTGAGAAATACAAAGCATTTTTGCCGCGCATATAACAAGTCGATGCACAAATACTCAATGGTTAACGTCGTCGACACGCGTGGTCCACTCAAAAATACTGTAGTTGAATGAGATCTTCTTGTGATGGTCTTCTTGGTCTGATAATCTTCAATGACTTTAACGTCAGACAACAAGCACAAGTAGACATCAATAGTAAATAGAATGCTATGGCGTCTATAAAAAGAACAGAAATTATTGAGTGATTTAAAATCAAACGTCAACTTTCTTTTTCGTCCCGCAAAAACTTTCAAACAGTAAAGTCAAGTATATTTTGAGTGGACATAACCATTAACTAGTACGCTAGTTGGTAAGAAATTGTGAAAAACGACAGAACTTCTTTTTAAATAGATTTGTTATCCTATGGAATGCGCTTTCACAAGCAACAGTGAACGCTTCATCGATCAATGCTTTTAAAAACAGCATAAGAAAATAGCATTTAGAGACACAAATGCTGATTTGTCTGTAGCGTCTGTGATTTTACTATTGTCAGCATAGAGGGATTGCTCTTTATCGTTTTTTAAATAGATTTATTGTATTTGTGTTTTCTTGATTTCTGAATGAAAAGAAAAAATATTTATAAATATTATTATGTACACAGAAAATTTTAAGGAAAAGAAGGCGTTTATAAAAATCATTTTCTAATGGAGGATAGAGGGTGTTCCCCCCTTCCTCCTCATCACCCATTTTCCCAAAGAAGATGACTTTCATGTTATAGTTTTTTAACGAATTTAGTTGGGTATTTGACACAATTCAGTGGGATGAAATTTAATATTATTGATCTTTTTTTAAGAAACTTTTAAAAGGATTTTTCCTCTACTTTCATCCGTTCATTTTATTTGTAGAACTGCCTCTGATCATATGTATATATATATATATATATATATATATATATATATATATATATATATATATATATATATATATATATATATATATATATATATATATATATATATATATATATATATATATATATAAGGCTCCTTATAAATTTAAATTTCGAATTGTTACCAAACTTGCGACAAGAATGAGTTGATAAGGTTAGGGATCGTCCGTATAATACGTACGCTCGGAGGAGAGATGGGGTCAACAAATGGCGTATATGGGATGGGGGGCAGGAGGTCAAACTTAAAAGTAAGTATTAAATTTAGGGAGGTGGAGTGTAATGGGCGGCAAACATATCTCATTTCTCTTCTCAAATAAAAAAAATATATATATTGTAAATTACACTATACAATACGACAGCGCAACGCTAAATTTCATTAATAAACAAAACAAAAAAGATCAAAAGTTTTTCCTTGCAGAGCCTTAAGTTTAATAAAAAATCAAAATAGCGCGTTAAGTTTAATGAAAATCGCTGCTTAAAAGAGTTAAAAACGTTCGCTGCCAAGCTATTTTAAATATGCTTTTTTTCTTTGCCAAGTCATAATGTTTACAATAATTAATTTTTGCCGAGGCTGTTTTTCGCGGTTTCATTCTCATTGCCAAGAAATCAACAGATATCAACATTTCAATGAATAAAATATTTTTAATCTAAAATATTTCTATAGTATTTTTTTATTCTGAATATAACTGACAAAAAATAAGCACTACGAGTATACTCGTACTTTGGCAATCGAGAAGAAATTTTTTTCTTCAGTGCCAAAGTACGAGTTTACTCGTAACACCATAATGAGTATAACTCATTGCGGTGACTACACCTTATCAAGATGTAATTGAGAACTTAAAAGTTGTAATTAAGAAACGTAAATGCAATTTAGAACATGGAAGATGTAATTAAGAAACGTAATTGGTGTAATTAAAAAACGTAAGAGATTTAATTTAGAAGATGAAAGTTGTAATTGAGAAACATTAGATGTAATTTAGAACATGAAAGTTGTAAATAAGAAATCGTAGAATATAATTGAGAAGATAAAAGCTTTAATTGAGAAATGTTTATAATATAGATTATCAGAAAGAAGTTATTTGTATTATTAATTTTGTTGCCTTAGTTTACCTAGTAATATTAGGTTTGATCTTAATTTGGCCAAGGTGGCCATATGGGTTGGTTTTCAATAAATAATAATATATTATCAATAAAATAATAAATGTGAGAAAAAATTTGATTTACACAACGTTAATATAAAAAAAATATTTTTTAATATATTAAAGAATATTTTAGTGTGCACTTCGAATTTTTTTAAGCAGTATATTAATTCAGAGTTGTTACGACATAATATGTCTGGCAGACATAATATGTCGACATATTTTCAGACATATTTTCTGCCGACATAAAATATGTCCCACATATTTTCGATTGGTATATTTTGACATAATTTTATGTCTGAATTATTTTCTGCTGACATAAAATATGTCAGACATATTTTTTGTCGACATATTTTGACATATTTTTATGTCTGAATTATTTTCTGCTGACATAAAATATGTCAGACATATTTTCTGTCGACATATTTTGACATAATTTTATGTCTGAATTATTTTCTGCTGACATAAAATATGTAAGATATATTTTCTATGGAAATATTTTGACATAATTTTATATCTGAATTATTTGCTGTTTGATATTCTTGAAGAAAAAATCTAACAATTTTATTGCGCATTTCAACTTAATTTACAGAGTTAAGTAAAAATAGTTTAACAAATTTGTTGCTTTTTTGCAATCAATTATAATTGAAGGTCAACAAAAAAAAAAAAATTTTCTGGTGCCGAGCAAGCAATTTGTTTTTTGGATTGTATTTCACATTTTGATTTCAAATATGCAACTCATTTTTTATGACCATCACGTCAAGTTGTAAAGATATTTGGGTTCAGATGATCTGAACCCAATATTAAATATTAAAGATCTGAATCAGATCTTTAATATTTGGGGTAAAGTCCCTAATATTGTCAAAAAAAAAAGTTGTTCAAAAGTATGTCAACTTGGGTCTCACAAAAAGCGTATTTTATAAGATAGTATAGAGATTTTAGAAAACATAAAACCAATCTTGTCTTAAATACATATACTTAAATATTTATACACTGTTACCTAAACTATGCTAACATTGCTTGGTGCAGCACCAATGTTACAAAGCTAAGTAAACTTCAATGTAAACAAAAACACGCCATTAGGATTATTACAAATGAAAATTGCTTCTCTCATTCAAAAATACTTTTTAGTAAACTTAATATTCTAAATGTTTATAATTTAAATCTCTATCATGTTCTTTTATATAAAAAAATGGCACCATATTTATTCAACTCTTTATTTAAAAAAATAAATAACATATACAGCACAAGATTTTCAAATAATAACTATACTCAATCCAAAACCTATTATTCTGCCACTAAATACTCAATCACAAACCGAGGACCTAAACTCTGGAATACACTTTTAAATAATGATCTTAAACCACTTTCTTCGCTTAAGGTGGTACTACCCTATTAAAAACATCAAAAAACAAAAAACAAAATTTTTTTAAATTTCAGCAGTTTGAACATCCTGGATTATGAGTATCACTTTTTTTTTCTTTAAAAATTAATATAAGTTCCTAAATTAGTATTCAAAGGCAAAAAGGTAATTTTCGAATCCCTAGCAACGACCTTAGCAACTGTGTCTGTTTATGTTTTAGCCCTAATTTAATGTCTAGTTCCATAAATATAAGTTCAAAAATGACTTATTCAGTTGTGCTCTTTGTTTCTATGAAGAAATAAGTCATAAACTGAAACAACAATTGGACAACAATGGAAGCAGCTGGAGCCATTGAAATATTTTCTTCTTCTGTACAAAAATACAAGCTTCGCTATGCTAAGTATCTAGGTGATGGAGATACTAGTTCTTTTACAAAAGTAGTTGAGTCAAAACCATATGGAGATTCATTGATTCCAGAAAAACTAGAATGCATAGGTCATTATCAAAAACAAACAGATAATAGATGTCGGCAATTGAGAAAAGAATTGAAAAGCGAGGTATTATCGGATGGTAAAAAAATATATGGAAAGGGAAGATTAACGGATAAAGCCATTAATACACTTGAAAATTATGTAGGCATGGCAATTGGGGAAAATACATCAAATTTACTAGAGATGCGTAACTCTGTCATTGCAACATTATATCACTGCACTGCTTTTGCTTCAGAAGAAACACGTCACTTATTTTGTACTAAAGGCAAAAGTAGTTGGTGCAAATGGCAGTCTGATAAAGTAACCAAACTTAATACATATAAAAGTAAAGTAAATTTGCCAGAAGTTATAATGAGCAAATTAAAACCAATTTTTCAAGACTTGTCTAAAGTGGAGCATCTTAAAAAGTGTTTGCATGGCTTGACTCAAAATTGTAACGAGTCATTCAATCAATTAATTTGGAATCGTTGTCCAAAAAATATCTTCGTATCAAAAAAAATTGTTGAAATTGCAGTAAATTCTGCTGTTATTGCACACAATGAAGGAATATTAGGACTTGCTGAAGTTTTTAAATTGCTAGACATTTCACCAGGATACTATTGCAATCTTAGTGCACAGCGATTTGACAAAAAACGTCTAAAAAATATTGAGTTTAGGCAAGTGAAAAGACATTAAGATCACTCAAAAAAGGTTATTTTGACAAAGAGCAAGAGGTTGAGGGTGGTCAATCGTATTGTGCTGGCCAGTTTTGATGTTTTCAATGACTGATTTTTTTAGTTAATAACTTTTTTTATTTTAAAAGTTGTTTTTCTCAGTTTTCTACTATTTGAATATTTCTAAAACTAGAACACGAATATCTTAGAAACTAATAACTCCTTTTTTTTTTGAAATTTTCACAGTTTATTCATTGATATTGTAGAAAGGGCTGGTAGTAGAATAAATGAAAGATAATATTTATTTTGGTGAGAATCCCCTGTTTTACATACCCGGTGGACCATTTTTTTATGTCGGTTGCAGCTCTACAACCGCCATTTTAGTTTGGCTTAATATTTTTTAAAGATTTTACTAGGGGCCCTCGACCAACCATTTAGCTATATGCTTAAAAATTTTGAGGCTTAAATCTCAAATATTACTCAAGTTACTTATGTTCTTGTAACTGGACGTTTTTTGCTTTTTTATTCTGACTCAGCATCTTTTGACAACAATTTTTTATTTTAATTATATTTTTTATATTTAGTTGTTTAACTACTATCTAACAAAGTTTTTAATTTTAAGAAAAATATCAAATTTAAAAAAATAAAAAATGTAGGGTAGTACCACCTTAATCAATTTAAAACTAAACTTAAGCAAAATCTTTTACTAAACGACAATGAACTAAATTTGTTCTGAAGCGTTTAAAATGAGAGTACTATTATTAATGATTTAGTATTAATAATTGTTTATTACTAAGATTGTCTATTCTAAAACATAAATATGATAAATAATCTTGTCTCTAGTCTTGTTTCTGTTTATTTTTTTTTGTTTTGTTTGTTTGTTTGTTTTTTCTTCTTTATTGTTAGTCTTTTTAGTAAGTAAAGTAAACTTAAGCATTAATAAAAAAAAATAATTTATAGCATATGTAACTTTTACGGTTTTTATTAGCATTGTAATTTACGGTATATTTATTACGGGGCTTAGTGATAAGGCAACTATAGTCTTCTTTTTGCCCCTGTCATATATTGTTTTTTATTCATGAACATTGTTATTGTAAATACTATTAACGACGAAATATATAATTAAAAAAATAAAAAATTTTCCTCAAAATTTTTTGGCAAAAAAATTATTTGAAAAAATGCTAAAAACTCTTAAAAAAATGTCAACAAAATGTTTTTCAGGAATAATACAAAAAAATACTTATTTTTATTACAAACGAATAACATCAATAAAATCTCTATGAAAATACGCTTCTTTTGAGACTCAGGTTGACATACTTTTGAACAACTTTTTTTTCGACAATATTAGGGACTTTACCCCAAATTCTAAAGATTTGAACCCAAATATCTTTACAACTTGACGTGATGGTAAAAAATGAGTTGCATATTTGAAATTAAAATAAGAAATCCTACATAAAAAACAAATTGTTTTCTTGGCACCAGAAAATATTTTTGTTTTTGTTGACCTGTGTTATGCATCATAAAACTTTTATTTTAAATTCTATAAGCAAATATCTTTTGTTTCATAAAAGCCTTTTTCTGCCCTTTTTAGCGATGTATCATTTGATAGTATTGACAAAGTATTTTTAGCGATGTATCATTTGAGAGTATCGACTAGTATTGATGCATCATTTGATAGTATTTGATAGTATGTGATAGTATTGATTAGTATTGACTTTAAATCGTAAGGAAAACGAAAAAAATAATTATTCCAATATATATTTCACTCAAAACATTTTATGCAAGTTTATGGCAGTTAATTATGCTGTTATAATGCAATTGTCAATTATTTTATTGTTAAATAAATCATAACTATTATAACTAAAAGTATATTATTCGTAATTAGTTATAAATTATTACCGGTTTGTCTTCTTAATATGAATTTAATGAGCTGAATATATCTTTTGTGAAATATTTCAAATTCTTCAGCTTAAATGAATTTAATTTGGCACGAATTTTTTGAAATTCTGTGAACCGTTTTTTTCATAGAATCTTTTGAATTCATAATGAAATCTTTTTCCGGATCAACTTATAATTAAAAATAACTAAAAAAGTTTTTTTTTTTATTATTATTTTAATCAAAAAAATATTTTTTAGTTTAGTCATACTAATAAAAACCACTTTCAGTAATAAAAACTCAGCTTGAGATTTTATATTCCAATAAGGGAAAGCGCCAATACTAATCAATACTAATCAATACTATCAAATACTATCAAATGATGCCTCAATACTAGTCAATATTAGTCAATACTATCAAATGTCAATATTAGTCATAATCAATAAATAAGTCATAATCAATAAATAAGTCAATAAATGCCAATATTAGTCAATACTATCAAATGATACATCGCTAAAAAGGGCAGAAAAAGACCTTTATGAAACAACTGATGTTTGCTTATAGGGTTTAAAGTAAAAGTTTTATGAAGCATAATTGATTGCAAAAAAGCAACAAATTTGTTAAACTATTTTCACTTAACTCTGTAAATTAAGTTGAAATGCGCAATAAATTTGTTAGATTGATTTTTTCTTCAAGAATAGCAAATATGTCTGACATATTTTATGTCAGCAGAAAATAATTCAGACATAAAATTATGTCAAAATATGTCGACAGAAAATATGTCTGACATATTTTATGTCAGCAGAAAATAATTCAGACATAAAATTATGTCAAATATGTCGACAGAAAATATGTCTGACATATTTTATGTCAGCAGAAAATAATTCAGACATAAAATTAATTCAAAATATGTCAATAGAAAATATGTGGGACATATTTTATGTCGGCAGAAAATATGTCCCAGACATATTTCACAGATAACAACCCTGTATTAATAAATGTGTTTTATAGATAAGTAATTTCTTTTTTATAAATAGATAATTTATAAGTTTATCTATCTCATATTAGCTCAACACAGATATTCCTCAATTGGATCAGCACATATGATTATGGAAGATTGTGAGGATAGTGAAGATGATGATATTGAAGATTCGGATTCATTTTTCGCTTATACTACTACGTCTTCGAGCTTGACTTTATCAGAATCAGGTTCTGAAGATAATAACACTGAAGAGAGTGATGGCAATCAGTTTACAAACGTTCATCTAGCAGCCACTGCAAAAGATTTTTTAAAGCCGCCGAAAAGAGCTAGAGCAACGGGTGGTCTTGCTTATAGATAAAATTAAAATAAAGCTCAACAGATAGATCTTATAAGTAATATTTTGCCTGACAAAACAACTTCTGAAACAAATCCATCTAGAGATTCAAAGCAATGGAAAGATGAGCCGAATATTGTAAAACAAATTCAATTTACTGCAGATCCTGGTTTGAAGATAAACATGGAGAGCAAGAAACCATTAGATTACTTTAGACTATTTGTTACAGAAGAGCATTAAAGACTATGGTAGTTGAAACTAATCTCTACGCAACGCAAGAAATATATAAGCAGCGTCCCTCAGAAGAAGCTCACATTTTAAAGATTGGAAACCAATAAATTCAGAAGATATGCGGCAGTTTCTTGGGGTTTTTCTTCGTATGAGGTGTGTCAAAATGCCCTCTTTAGAACACTATTGGTCTAAGAACAGTCTCTACAGAGTTCCCTTATTTTATAGAATAATGCCACGAAATAAATTCCAACTAATGTTACGGTTTTGGCATTTTATTAACAACGAAGATTCAGGTAGTGGACGCTTGTGTACACCGATAAATTTTACAATTCCTTTGAGTTAACAAAGCACATGATATATCAAAAACATACATTTGTGGCACTTTAAGAACTGACCAAAAGTCAAATCCAAAAGAATGTACAAAAGCAAAACTGAAACAGGAAGACGTTAGAAGCAGAGAGGGTGTAATGGTTGCGAAATGGAAAGACAAAAGAGACGTACTAATGATTAGCAACTTGTATTCGTCGCAAATGATTGAAGTGACAAACAGGAGAGAAGAGAAGAAAATGAAACCCAATATTATTAAAGATTACAATTATTTTGTGTCAGGAGTAGATAGGGCGGAACAAATGAGCCGGAATAACTCAGTTGGTTAAAGCGCTGCTAAAAAGTTCGGAATAATTATTGGCTGTAGCAGCAGGATTCCACGTTCAAATCCCGGCTCCGCCTACTCTCAGCGTATGAGTAGTACTTCGGTACGAAGGAAACACGTCTCGATTAGCTCTGCTATTACGATGTTTCCTTCTCGACTAGTAAATAAATAATCTAGTCGAGTAAATGAAAAATTATTGTTTAATGGTATCATATTATGGATGCCTAAGAGAGACAATTAGATGGTAAAAAAAAAAGTAGCACTATATATCTTTGATACTTTTTGTTTAATGCTTACTGTCTAAACAGCAAATATGGACTAGATAAAACAATTTCCTTGCTTAAGTTTAGAGAATTAATTGTTACGGATTTATTCGGTGAACGTTTGAATGAAATTGTGCCTCGAATCACCAATAATAGCTTCCACTACTTGTCTTCATTACTACCAAACGAAAAGGAAAAATTCCCAACAAAACCATGTCGAGTCTGCTCTAAAATAAAACGTAAACAAACACAATATGAATGTGCTGTTTGTGAAAATAGACCTCCGTTATGTATTTGCGAATGTTTCCGAATGTATCATTCAAAAGAATAGGTTTACACTTTAATTTTCATGAAATAAAATTAAAGCATTATCAATATTTTACTTTTATCTGTTTTAAGCTATTTCTGTCTTTCTCCGCATTTAAATTAGGTTCCTTGGATTTTTAAAATAAAAACTTAAATGTAATATTTTCTGAAATCAAATGTGAAGGTAAGAAAAAAAAAAAAAGGTGAATAGACAAAGCCAGTCATGCAGAAATATTATTTGAATTAAGTTAGTATAACTACGAGTATACTCGTAGTTGGCAGCGAACGTGTTAAGATCTTTTGCTTTTTTTTTTTTTTTTAATAAATTTAGCATTTCTTAAATAATAGACGATTCCTTTTGTTAATTTTATTGTTGTGGTTGTATAAAAAAAATAATTAATTGTTGGAGAATTTTTATAAATAATTTGCTATTTCCAAAGGTCTGTTTCGAACCAGATTCCTTGGTCTTGTCGCTAAAAAAAAATGAAATAGAGACTTAAATAGTCGGTTCATAACTAATTGTATTTATAACATACCGAATGTATTTTTATCAAAAAACTGAAGTTATTCAGTTCCGTCTCCAAAACAGGATGGGAAAATAAAGGTTTGGTGATATTTGTTTGTTTCAATTTTTTTTATTAAAAAACTGATCATTCTTAAAATTGTTTTGTTAAAAGTCAATTAAACTTTTAACAAAACAATTTTGCTATGTAGAGGAAAACGGAGAGAAATGACGAACGTTTAGAAAATGCTTAGTTTTTTCAAAACTGGCTAGTGGTGGGGTCGGGGTTAGATGGTCTAAAAATATAAACACAAATAATTATCTAAATAGTTAATGATTATTTTAATTATGAGTAATAAAAAAAAAATAATAATAATAATAAAATTGATTAAACTAATAATATTGATAAGTAAAAAATTAGATATTTTTTGTTGAGATCCAGTAGACCCAAGCCAATGAAAGAGCAGTATATCTTATCATATAATATACAAAATCATATTATATATGGAATTCTTGAAAATTTTCGTTAGTCTGTAATTGTCATAGATCTATAATGTCAGCTTCATTTAAGTTAATTCAACTCTCTATTCAAGATTTCGCTGATTCCAAACTTTAACTTGCAAAATTTCCATCAAATCTAAATTCATCAAACTTATTCAACTTCTTCTTTTCATTTTTTATCATTCACAATACGGCGAATAAGCACACCACCCTGTAACAAAACAGAAAAAGTATAAAGCATAAAAGCGTGTAGCTTAAAAGTATATAATCCCCAATAAAGAAGTTTTCAGTTAAATTTGGAGTTATTGAAGAAAATTTTTGTAATTAAAAATTTAATCTTGTGTCGTTACGTTCACCTAATCGGGGTTTTTTATTCTGCTGGAATCACAAAGAGTTTTTACGCTGAGACGATATTGATAAAAACAATACTTAATCATGGTTAATTACAAATTAAGTGCCATAGAGTTTACTTACTAAGCGTTAAAACATAAAAAAAGGCACTTTTATGAAAATATGTACTACCATAGCCGTGAAAGTTATATGAGATGTAAAATTAGTTTATTCAGAAAATCTCTTGTAATTGTAGTTATGCAGTGTATTTGCAAATGTAGTTATTATGCAAAACCTTCAGTATGCAAAAACACATAGTCACGTGATCTAAGATTTTGCAAACAGCAATTTGAAATGGCGGAAAGCATTTTCGTTATACTTTATATTTTTGGATAAAGACAAGAATTGTTTGAAATTTAAAATAAAATCTAAATAAGACGAGGCATCTAAAATTTTATTTACAACATTTTTAGATTGAACTTAAATCTTTTAGTGGATTAATCGGTTGGTATATAACTATGTGGAACTATTCATATATCTAAGCACGCTAATACGTTTGTAATTAATTTTATATATTTAACTCCAAGCTTTTTGCATATAATTGATATTTTTAGGTGATGACAGCTGCAGTATTCTCATGTCAAATCTGTAAAATAATATTAGATAAATTGCGGATGAACAAAATTTAGCCTTTCAAAACATCCACATCGAAAATCTGACACTATTGAAGTAGAGAATCATTTATTTAAGAAACAATTAAGTTAAAAATACTTTATCACGTGAAAAGTACTAAACATATACAATATTAAATAAAATATCTTCATATAACAAAGTATTGTATGGAGATATAATACTTTTTTGATAAAGACAATCGGAATTTTTTGATAAAGACAATCGTGAGATTTTAATGAATAGAAGTAGTTAAAAGTTTATAAAGACAAGCAATGTAAAGTATATAAAGACAAGCAATGAAAAGTATATGAAGACAAGCAATGTAAAGTATATAAAGACAAGCAATGTAAAGTATATAAAGACAAGCAATGAAAAGTATATAAAGACAAGCAATGAAAAGTATATGAAGACAAGCAATGTAAAGTTTGTAAAGTTTATGAAGACAAGCAATGAAAAGTATATGTAGACAAGCAATGAAAAGTATATGAAGACAAGCAATGTAAAGTTTGTAAAGTTTATGAAGACAAGCTATGAAAAGTTTATGAAGACAAGCAATGAAAAGTATACGAAGACAAGCGATGAAAAGTTAATGAATAAAAACGGTAAAAAGTTGATGAAATCAAGCGGTAAAAAGTTAATAAGCAATGAAAAGTAAGTTGATAAGCGGTGAAAAGTTGAAGAAAACAGTGAAAAGTTGACGAAGAAATACTGAGATATGTTAATGAAGACAGATGCTAAAAACTTTTATAGGAAAACTTATTTTACGACTACATTACTTGGCTGGCTACGTTATATCCGAAATTCTGAAAAAACTAATTTAGCATCTATCGAAAAATTGTTAATGCTTCAACTATTTCTTTTGAAATACTTTAATTCCTCTTCAAGTGTCTCTAAAAGTTTTGCGATTTCTAGAGATGCTAACTCAAACCATGAAATTGCAATACATGATATATTATACAATACATGATATATTATACAATACATGATATATTATACAATACATGATATATTATACAATACATGATATATTATACAATACATGATATATTATACAATACATGATATATTATACAATACATGATATATTATAGCAGGTACCGTTAGGTATTCTGAAACACATCTTTTGTTTTGTGATCCTTAGAGATGATAACTCAAACCATGAAAAACAATACATGATATATTATGCAATACATGATATATTATACAATACATGATATATTATACAATACATGATAAATTATAGCAGGTAATGTTAAGTATTCTATAACATATCTACAGGCAACTAATAAGTAAATGCTAACAAAAATCAATTAAAAACGATTAATGTATCCAGTAACAAAGTATAAATTGTTTATTTAATTTTGATGTTTATGCTAAACGTGCTGTATTATACATAGAAGAATCCTTTGCGTTATCAATTAAACAGTTATAATGCTATTTTTGTCGAGTCAGACACCTTTGGTTATAAGGAACCTCTTTTACGGTTGCCATGAAATAAACATGCCATCATGTGCTTTGCTTGCATAGTTTTTTTATGATTATTGACACATTCTTTCCAACTTGAAAAAAAAAACAATCAAATCGTGTGATCAAATCGTGTGAAAAAACGATGATTTAGAAACAATAGAAAGATCAAATTATAAAAATGAAAATTAAGTCATTATCTGGGTACTTACTATGTATAATATTAAGACATAATGAAAAAAAAAAAGGATCATGCATAGTTCTTAGAAAACTACTTTTGTCCGTAACAGTCAATTTAAGGTAACATAAGCAGTGTAAATATAGATTTTACTGGGTGTGCTGGTGTACTAGATTTTACTGGGTGTACTGGTGTAATAGGTGTTTATTCACAAAACTTTCATTACTTTACCTTTTTTTTTGTACATTTTTGGAAATCATTAACTTTTTGCAGAGGTTTTTAGAGGATAACATAAACCCCTTTAAAAAACATGTACGATGTTTTGCAGAGGCTTTTAGTGGATCACATAAACCCCCTAAACATTATAAACAAAAATGCTACTTTATTTTTATGAATTTAAAACAAGAAACCTTGAATCAACACAGCTTCACTGACAAAAAAATTACTTAATTGTAATCTAACTTCTTCAAAATGGACCAGAATATGAAAAAAGTCAAAAAAGTTTTTAAAATACATTGTTTGCAATATCAACAAAGTATGAATGTAAATTTCCTTTTTTATCTACTGTTTAAAATGACGTGGAAAAATATATGAGCTATTACTTTTTGCTCACTATCGTAAGCATATTTATATGAGTATATAAAATTAAAGAATAACATATTTTTATTTGCAAATTTGAGCACAGTCAAGAAAACATTTAGTACAAACCCTCTTATTTTTGGAAAACATTTAGTACAAACCCCTTTATTGTTGGAAATCATTTTAAAGGGTTTTAATATTTAATATTATTGTAACATTTTAATGCTAAAAGAATTTACAATAAAATTTAAAAAAATTTTTAACATTTCAAATTTTATAATTTTTTAATGTTTAACAAAAAACGTCAAATTTAAAAAAAAAAATTAGGTAAATTACTGAAGTAACCCCGGCCCCTACTATGGAAATGTAACTAAAGTTGAGATTTTTTTTTAAAAGAGCATTAATTTTGATTCATATTATATTGCTGTAATTTTTTAGCTGTATAATCAAATATCATCAAATATACAATTATATCACAAGTATCACAATATCAGTATTATATCACAAATAACCAATTATAAATTCAAAGTATTCTGTATTGTGCTGTCAAATTATTTCTATATCAAATGACTAAATCCAACAAGAGAAATTTGAGGAGATTTCACAGTGGTTCGTCTGCATCAATCCAGTGTTCTTTTAGACCCTAAATAGTTTAAAAAAACACTGGAATGAATACAGACAAATCACTGTGAAGTTTTTGTAAAACTACAGTAAAGGGATTGATGAGAGAGAAATTGATTTTGGAAGAGAGGCTGAAGATTATTTCTCTTGAAAAAGTACTGTTACATCATTAAGCAATCCTATTAATAGGTAGGTGCTACCTAATGGTAGGCACTTTGTAGACTTTGACGATCGTTTATTTAGAAATACAACAAAATTAGTACAATCATTAATAATTGCACAATCAGTCAAATACTTGTTGCTGCTGAAGTTAAAGTAAATAATGAAAAAACAAAAGACAAAAGTTGAAGTTGATGAAATTAAAGAAATTAATAAAAATAATTAACAAAAATCTGAGGTGCTGACATTGCAATGTCTAAAGTTCAATTTCTTTGATAATAGAAAACTAAAAATAAAAAAATATTGCAAGAGAATGAATGAAATAATGATTATGATGCAACCAGAATGCAAGAATGATGCAACCTGTTGTATAATTTGTTTATTATGATCATGTACATCTTACAACAATGAAAGTAATCATATGACTTGATGAATGCAAGGGAAATAAATTAAATAATTAATCTAAATAATTGCATGGTATTAACATTAATAAAATTAGTCTACAATTAGCTGGATATTTTCCCAACAAAATATCTTGCATTTTGGAGCAATGCTTTGCCAAATAAAGTGGATTTAAAATCCTCAGCCCATTAAATCAGTTTGTAGGCATAAAAATAAATAATATACTTTTTATATTCGGCTATCAGCCAAACTATTACATAAGTCTGTGTTACATTGATAATTAATGAATCTTCCATGGTAACAATTATGCAATTAAAAAAACAAAAACAGATTACACTTACATTGTCAATGGTAAAAAACAAGTTGGTCACTAATACTATACATTAACAGAAAAAGTTATTTATAAAAAATTTTTTATAAATAACTTTTTAATGTTTTAAAAAATTTAATGTTTTAAAAAATTTAAGTAAAGAAGTATATCCACATTTGTTTTACACTTGACTAATTTATTTTAATTTTCTCTTGTTTTTTTAATTAATTTATTGTTTTGTATTTAATTTGTCTTATTTCATTACTTTTATAATAATAATTTTTAATGAAAAATTTTTAATAAAAATAACAAAATAACACAAAAATAAAAACAACAATAAAAAGTACCGATTTTATGTTTGCTGCTCTATTGTATTTCTTGTCCTAAAAGTTAACATTTTTTAATTAGTTATAAAATCATATGTACAGAAATTAAAATCATAAATAAAAAACTTGTTAAAGTATTAGTCAAGTACCTAGTTTTTCGAACAATCCAAATAATCCCCAATACTAAGAGAAGAACACCTGGTATCAATGCAAACAATGCATAATTCCAATTAACTAAATAATAGAAAATCATTTTAAGAAGATGCAAGCTGCTAATATTAAAAATAGTAGCTTAAATAATTTATATTAGTGATCATTGAAGCAAAAACCTGATCATAGAGGCAAAAAAAACCTGATCATAGAGGCAAAAAAAACCTGATCATAGAGGCAAAAAAAACCTGATCACAGAGGCAAAAAACCTGATCATAGAGGCAAAAGTTACTAATTATCTGGAATGCTAGATAAAGAATTCAAAAACTTAATCATTTTGAAAATTATTTAAGAACTAACTGACCAGACCCGTAAAAATACGGATCTTTGAAAGTCTATTCCACACCAACCTTTTCCATATTTTTTCCTTTTGTAGATATCCTAGCTTTCCGGAACTTGAAAAATACTTATTGATTACCCACCCATCATTTCTATACCTATTCCTTATTTACTTCAATATTTTTTAGTGAAATAGTTTATTCTGGAAAATTGCTATAAGAGCAAAAAAAATAACATGCGCACCTTTTCCGCATTCATAGAGCTTATAAGAAATATATAATAAAGTTTGTTTTTCTCCTAAATGCATATCATTGATAGCACAGTGGTTTAGTGCGCTGTTATCAGTGCCATTTCAGGGGGTTTGAGACCTCTCCTTAGCATTATAAGTTTTTAAATTTTTTCAACTTTGCTTATATATTTATAGCAAAAAAATAATAATACAGCAAAAAAGATTTCTAATTGTTAAAATAAAATTTTAAAGTTTTCTCATTTTATAGATATATTATACACAATTGTTCCATGTACTGACTGCAAACTCAACATATGCTAAAGACATTTGCACTTACAGACGTTTGTACGTAACACTATACAAATGGCAGAACTAAAAAGAACTTAGACCATTAATAAGTAAAGCCAAAAAAATTTTGCGCAGTGATGTCAGTTTGTGGCAAACAAAAAATTCTATACATCAAGTTTTGTTTTACATTTTTTGATTAATCTAAATTATGGTGCATACAACTGCACAAAAAGATACAAAACTGTTACAGATGATTTCATGAATAAGAGTTTGCATTTATTACAATAGTAATAAATAAATAATTTTAAAGAAATAACATAGTAATTACTATATATAGTTTTATATTAGACTATATCCCATAAAAATATATTCTATATATTTTTAATAAAAACTTTCCTAAAAAATTTAAAGAAAATTTTATTTCTAGTTTTTTCTAGCTTTTTGCCACAAAGTAACGTCACATACACAAAAAACTTTGTCTTTATGATTTACAAAAAAGCAACATCTATCCTATTTATTGGTCTAATAGACCAAATTATTTTTTGGATATTTTGTAACTTTCATCTAAGGGTATTATTTTTTGAATATTTTGTAACTTTCATCTAAGGGTATTATTTTTTGAATATTTTATATACTCTATATATATATATATATATATAGAGTATATAAAATAAATAATTTTAGATTTTTATAAAGTAAAAGATTTGATTCATTTTAAAAGATTTTTTTAAAGTAAAAGATTTGATCAGATTTTCATTCATTTCAAATTGAATGAAAATCTGATCGAAGCATACAGCAAGCTGTACTTTGAGGAAACACCTGCACCATTTTAGAATGAATATTTATATCTAAATTAAATGCAGCTTACTGAGCCTAAAAAAGATAATACAGATATACTGAATTTACTACTGGCCTAACCTACTAAGATATACCTAACTTAAAGTATTACAAACTTAAATAGTGATGTTTTCAAATATGTTTCAATTAATGAACGCTTTCAAATATATATTGCTAAAAAGATTGGGTTGCAACCAAATTTAATACACAATTTTTTAGAATTTATCCTCCCTCAAGCACAGCTTTATTGTAAACTGTTTTAAAATTCTGAGTGAGTTTTATAAACAGTGCAACTTTTGTGCAAAAGCTACTTTTTATTCAACAGAAGTTAATAAAGAAAAAAACAACTTAGAGCGGTTTGCATATTCTCTTTTAACACGAAGAGCCGTTTTCTCAGTTTGTTAAACCTTTCCAAATACTGTGTCTTCTGCAACTAGGTTAGCTCCTTAAAGGTTTATTGGCTGAAAAACTCTGGTATCATTCAAATCATAAATATTCGAAAAATCATAGAAATTCAAAATTAATGTATTGGAGTTAAAACTCTGCATCTCTTGCTTAAAAATCCAGTATTCTACCAATACTAAAAATCCAGTATTCTACCAATACAATAAGATATTTGCAAGAAAAATACATCTTGAGCAACAAACAGAAAAATGCAATTCTACTGTTATTCTGGTGTTTGTAATACCAGAATAATACTAGAATTGGTCTTGGTCTAAAACTCTATATTAAAATACAAATTAACTCCTAATAAGAATTCAAGCTGCCACTATAAGATATAAGTTACAAAAAGAAAATCAGCAACAAAGCAAAAAACAAACAAACAAATAAAACAACAAAAAAACAAAAAGTTATGCATTTTTTATGAATAAAATCTTATATGAATAGCATATATATTGGTCTTTTGCCATTTGAAAATAATAAGCTTGAATTGATTTTATAATACATCAGTAAAAAAGTTGCACTCACTATCAGTTTTCGAAATGCAACTCAAAACACTTTGCTTACCAACACACTTAATAACTTGTGAATGCAAAGTATAAATATCTTTAGAGCTTTTTAAATAAAGTTTCTTGAACTTATTTGCTTTTTTATGTAACTCTTTATTTTTGCACTTAAAACAACTATTTTCTTTAATCTTAAAATTTCAGACAAATATATTGCACATTTTCTTTTAAGAAAATCAGATACAAAGCAAAAAAAAAAAAAAGAAAGACATAAAAAGTTGTAAGCTATACAAATCAGAATAACATTATGAGAGGAGAGAACTTTAAAGTGCTAAGATTCTTGGGAAAAAACTACAGGAATTATGTCTTTAGAGCACCAATAAGCAATAATGTGAATATTTAATTAAACATTTCACTAAATCAATGAAATGGTTGTCTTTATAAAATAACAATAAATGTAGATTAAAATATAAAAACAATACTAATTTCTAAATATAATTTTTTTTTTAAATTTGTATATTTTTTAAATTAAATTTTATTATTTTTTATTACTATTCTAATAATTTTACCAATTTTGTATTGTTTACCCAAATATGGTTGGTCATGTTTGATAAAGTAACATTTTAATTTGATCTCATAGAGTACCAAGCAAATATTTACCAAAATAAAAATCAAAGGAGAGACAAAAATTACACTAGCCAAATGACAGTCACAAAAGATTAGATCAGTATCTCAAAAAACATTTATATCTAAAAAAGCTTTATATTTTAAAGCCTTAGATGAAGTTTTTATATAAAAACCTTATTAAATTTAGTTATTCATCTTTGTACAGTTTTTTTTTTGGACTTAGAAGATTGCAAATTATATGAATCAGGAAAGCAAGATGAAGGAAATGAACTCCAAAGAACTGATGTTTGAGGAAAAAAACAAGACAAATAAGAGATTTTGGAGCACTTAGGAACAGTCACAGAAAAAGGATAAGATTTATTTGAATGACAAGTAACACGAGAATGAATTTTAGAAGATGGCACAAGAGATGTTAACTCTTTAGAGCAGTGCCCATTATAGTATTTATAATATTATAGTAATATATAATATAGTAATATATTATATAGTAATTATATTTATAGAATTTAAATATTTGTATTATATAGTAATTATATTTGTAGAATTTAAATATTTGTAGAAAAGAGAAAGAGAAGCAACATTACGACGATATGATAATGTTAGAGGTTGGGTATAAGAGCAGGTTCAACTATGTTTACAATGCATTTTTGCAACTTGTCTAAAAAGGAAAGGGCATCATTAGAAAATCCACCCCAGATATGGTAACAGTATTCCATACAAGGATGGATTTGAGATTTATAGAGATAGATAATAGAATCTGAAGTAAGAAAGTGTCGAGCTCGATAAAGAGACGCAACCTTAGCAGATGCTAATTTTACAACAGATTTGATATATGGTTTCCAAGAAAGATGGGAAGTATGAGTTAATCCTAAAAGATGAAGAGTGGATGACTCATCGAGTACATTTCCGCTCATAAATATAGGAAGATCTAAATTATTGTGATAACAATTGGCTAAAAAAAATTAGCTTTTTATATGAATTAAAGTTCACCAGCTACTGTGAGCCCCATGCTGTAGCAGAAGTGAGATCCTTTTCAAGCTCAAATGCCCCCTCCAAGCAATCAGAGAGTGTTGGCTTCTTATCATGACAAGAATAAATGGTAGTATCATCAGTGAACAATGCCACTTTAGATGTGAGAATATCTGAAAGATCGTTAATGTAAATTAAAAAGAGTATAGGACCAATGATTGAACCTTGAGTAACCCCTGAAGTTACAGGATATGAACAAGAGTACTGTCCATCGAGGACAACTTTTATACAACAATCGGAAAGGAAGGATTCAATAATCTTAAAGATGTTACCAGAAACGCTGTAAAAAGAAAGCTTATGGAAAAGACCAGCATGTCAAACATTATCAACAGCTTTAGAAATGTCAAGAGCGATAGCCTTAACCTCTCTACTTTTATCTAATGCACAATAAAACCTATCGGTAATTACTGTTAGCAAATCAGCTGTAGAACGAGAAGATTGAAATCCATATTGATGATCAGAAAGTAAGTTATTAGGTTCAAGATGAGAGATTAAGTGTTTGTTAATTAAAGATTCAAAAACTTGCTTATGATAGAAAGATGACTAATGGGAAGGTAGTTAAACGAGTCAGATTGCTCTCCAGAATTTTTGAAAAAAGGGATAACAGATGCCGCTTTCCAGCAGGCTGAAAAACAAGACTCTGATAAGCACTTGTTAAATTTTTGTTAAAGTTTTGAAAGTAAAGATGACAGCTCCGGAGAACATTTCTGCAAAACTTAAACAGGTATGTTGTCCTACCACAAGCTGTAAAAGAGTCTAAGCAGGAAATCACTTTAGATACAGAAGCTGGAGTGATACAAATGTCAAGCAATGGATCAGCCTGTTTAACAGCTATATCAGGTAGAATGCAGCTAGTGGAATCAAGGGATGATATTAATGAAAAGTTCTTATCAAACAACTCAGCTTTGTCTTTAGGTGAAGTAACAAAGTCTGAACCGTACAAGAGAGGTAGAATAACAGATTTGCCCTTATTATTGATACTGTTAAAAATTCTGCAGAAGTCACAAAAGCCTAATTTTTGTGATATAATACAAGACTTTTTGACCTGAGAATAGCAAGCTTTGGCGTTAGACAAAACCTTTTTATAATGGTTTCTAGTTAGTTAAGAAGCCTACTTTGAAAGTTTTAATTCAGTTAAGATGGCTACTTTGAAAATAAAATTTTTTTAATGTGGTTACAACTCTCTCTTGATTCTTTAACTCTGAAGCACGAACCTTGACGAACAAGATTGTTGTGCAGAGAGAAAAATTGGCACAGTACTACAAGGAACATGGTGGGGATTGAACTCGAAAATTTATAAAGCAAACCCTCCACCACTACACCAGTACCACATCAAATAAACACTTATAAAAGCAAAACATAATTTTAATTAACAAACACATATCTTTTGTTTTGTTCATGGTCACTCTCCTCAATTTAGCCAGGCTATATGAGAGTAAACCATCCAGAATGAAGACTGTACATATATTTTGTGTAACTTATAACATGCTTATGTAAAACATCTATATTTCTTGTAAATATATTGCTTTTTGCTGTTTTTGTTGTTGTAGGTAATAACTTTTTAATTGCAATGTTTTTAAATTTTTCGCACAACCAAATAAAGCATAAAAGTTTATTAAAACCATAATGTTTTGAAAATTTAAAAACCAATGTTTTTATTTTCAATTTTATGCAAATATAATTTTTGAGAAATACTATGTTAAGACATAATTATGTTTTTTTGCTACCTAAATATAATAGAAACTAGGTCTCAACAAAAAAAATTTTTTAATTACCTTAAAAAAACACAAGTAACTAAAAAATGTTAAAACTAATTAAAAACTTACTACTATCTGCTGTTTGTGGAGCTAAAAATAAAAATAAAAAATAAAATTAGAAATAAATCATAATAATCCAGAAAGTCCATGAAAACATCAAAAACAAAACAGCACCAAAAACAAAGTTTTAAAGCTATTTTTACCTCACTAAATTTTTGAATTTTTCTACAATATGCAAATGACAACAATTATAAACTAGCATTCTCAAATCCAAATAGAAAAAAAAAACATTTTAAATGTCTGGAGTGAGAAGTGATCTAATCATTTGCAGAAATATGTTAAAAAAACAACACAATAGAGAATTTTTTGAATAGATATAGTTTAGATAGTCAAATTATTACCTGGACATTTTCCTAAGCAAACTTCTGTTTCTACAAGTTGGTCAGTACAAGGTAGCAAAATACATACTCTATTGCGTATTGAAATACCTTTGCGACACGTGGCATTACAGGCACTCCACTGGCTCCAAACGCCATAAATTGGTGCTGAAATTATTATTTTTTAAATATTTTTGTAAAACTTAATGTAAATTATCAACATTACATTGCTTATTTTAACATTACATAATTGTTACATAATTTATTACATAATTAATACATAATTCATTACATAACTAACATAATTGTCAACAAAGCATAATTTTTTAAGAAAATAATACTAATAATAGATTACGCAAAAGTGCACAGAGCACATTAGTACCAAGCATATTAAATTCTACAGTAGAATTTAATTTGATATATACCTAATACAGTATGATTAGGTGTGTATGAAGTGTAATCAATGTCATCATTGACAGGATTTAGTACATACATTAAGAGTTTAGGTTTGGGGATAGGGAGGACTTGTCAGATCTACTACAGCAAAAAATGTATGCTTCCCTCGTTATTATTTATTTTCTGAAAAAGAATCTGAGTTAGAGCTCGAAAATTGAAAAACACAGCCATAGGTATACAGTAAGTACACAATGAACAACACAATAAGAAACACAATGAAGAAAACAATGAAGAATACAATGAAGAACACAATGAAGAACAAAATAAAGAATACAATGTATGTATGTATGTATGTATGTATGTATGTATGTATGTATGTATGTATGTATGTATGTATGTATGTATGTATGTATGTAAGTATGTATGTATGTATATACATTTACTTACATATATAGCATGTTGTTTTTTGTTGAAACTGCAATTAAATATAGATTTTAAACAAATATTTTTATTTCTACCCGTTGTAGATAATTGCATCAATTTTTAGAACTGAATAACATAAATATTCCATGCAATATTGTTATACTTCCTGGATACAAATATAGCTCTCATGTTTCCTTTTGTTGTTTTTTGTGTGTGTGTGTGTGTTTTATTTTGTGTCAATTAAATTTTTGACAATTTAATGAAGAAATAAAACTATAAAAATATTTTTTTTTTTTGTATTATTGCAATATTGTTATAATTATGTTATTCCAAAATTTTTTCATAAATTTTTTTAATAAATAAACACAAAGTTGTTATGAGTGTGAAAAAGCGTGTGTAAGAAAAATAACATTTTTGTAAATTGTTTTAGCAGACTAAAGAATAGTAAGTAGTGACTTTAACTTGAAATACGTAAACTTTGGTGTTTGGTGAACCAAAGTTAAACTTGACAAGAAAATACCCCTGTGAGGTAGAAAATTATTTTGGAGCTGGCTAAAAGTTTCCTGACAAGATATGATTTTAAATATATATTCTTGTAAATATATTGAAATATATTTATAGGCTATAAATCTATTTCAATAGATATAAATCTATTGAAATATATAAGATTCTAGAGCAAGTTTAAACAAAATGATGAACATGCATTCTTAATGAAATGCTAATTTTACGTTGGTATTGTCCGCTGTCAACATTGGTTTATTAACATCACTTTTAACATGCATATCATTTAAAAACTATAAGTATTCCAAATATTTAAATATCTTAAATATGATTTTAATCTATATTCATTTAGTTTACATAAGTTATAACTTGGTATAGTGAAGATTAGGTGTAGAATTGGATTAAAAATTCATTTTAAATAAATTTCAACTATTGATAAATAATTTTTTTAGAAAGCAAAATTTAACTATTACAAAGCGTTCTAAAGAAATAACAAAATAATAATAATACAATCCACAAAGAAAGTTACAAAATTTCAAAAAATGTTCCAAAAGTCCGTTCAAGATACTGAAAGAGAACCCATTCAAAGGCAACATCTGTAAATACAACAAAACACCTTTTTGGTTGTGTTGCTGCATTGAAACCTCTGTTTAGACAAGCAAACAAGCAAAAAAGTTGGAGTGGGCAAAAGTATAAGTTGAAAAATGTTTTCAGTAACCAAAGAGGTGCCAATATAAGAAAAACATCAAAAGAAAAAATGGATTCAAGGTAAGTAGTTTTAACATTGAAACAATAAGGTGGGTCTGTGATGGTGTGAGGATGTTTCTTGTACTAGAGACCTTGTGAAAATTGACTACATAATGAGAAATTAAACATAAAAAAATATCAAAAGAAAATCCTACTCCAAATAGCTTACAATAAATTAGTCCTGTTACTTATAACTAATTAATTAGGCTTACAATTAATTAGTCATATATATAAATATATATATATATATATATATATAAATATATATATATATATAAATATATATATATATATATATATATAAATATATATATATATATATAAATATATATATATATATATATATATATATATATATATATATATATATATATATATATATATATATATATATATATATATATATGTATATATATATATATATATATATATATATATGATATATATATATATATATATATATATATATATATATATATATATATATATATATATATATATATATATATATATATATATATATATATATGAGAAAGAAAAAATCCAACTTCTGCACTTACTAAAATCAGCAATTTGAAAATATGTTGTTATTTCGTAGTTAAACAACTTCAAGTGACAAACATATGTCCCATCATTTGATGGACTTGAAGTAACATTCAAAGATGTTCCATTGATAATAATTTCGTCACTTTGATATCTTGTCCAGTATGCATCTGGAGTAGGAAAACCATCGCCTTGGCAGTAACAACTGTAAGTATTAGTGAATTTCACACATGTTGCCGGTAAAGTAAATTTTGGTGGAACTAAGCATATTATTATAAAACTTTAAATTTTTTTAAAACGTTAAACATTAAATTTA
The DNA here is from genome assembly GCF_038396675.1 of Hydra vulgaris. Taxonomy (NCBI): domain Eukaryota; kingdom Metazoa; phylum Cnidaria; class Hydrozoa; order Anthoathecata; family Hydridae; genus Hydra; species Hydra vulgaris. The sequence continues at coordinate 66,617,237 of NC_088920.1, read as the reverse complement.
TATACATTTAAAACTGCAAAAAAACATAAAGAGAAAAAAAAAAAATGCAAAGAAAAAAAAAAAAAATGAAAAAAGAAAAGGCTATTAAATCAATAGGATAATACAGCTTACTAATTATAAAAACTGAATAAAACACTGTGTCAGCATATCCAATGCTATTTTCTGGCACACATGAATAATTACCATCAGTATTTTTCTATTAAATAATAAAAATATAAATATGTATAATATAGTAAATGATACAGTTATAAATATATATCATATAGCCGATGAAAGAGTTGTAAATATATACCATTATAAACAATGTTAAATATAAATATGGTTTTAATTCAAAATAATAAAACAATATTAAATCGAAGAAAATTAAAAAAAAGTTTACTAACTTGTGCATTTGTTACATAAATTTCTTTGTTAAAATCAAACGATTCATTCATCCTTTTCCAATTGTATTGATTGACTGGAGGATTTGCATCTGCTTCACAGCTAAGAGAAAAATCGCTTCCTAAATTCACAAAAATCGTAGAAGATGTAGCTATTAACTTTGGCGGATCTAAAAGAAAAAAATGAATTCTTTATCATGACCATAATCATCATGATCATATTCACCACAAACATAATCGTCATGATCACCATCAAACACTAAATGATTAATTTACAAATCTCAACTTACAAAGCACATCTAAGTAATGCCACATTGTTGCTGAACCAACAGTATTGGTTGCATTACATGAATAATTAGCTCTGTCACTTTTTAATACATTCAATAATGTAAATGTGCTCTCACTTAATGTCATTGATAAATTAACTTTCAGTGGCGTTGTCAAATAACCAACATCGGTAACAAGAACATTATCTTTGAACCAATTGATTTGACTCATTGGGTTACTGTAAAAACGACATATGAAAGAAACCTTTTGATTAAGCATGATTGTTTGTGAATTAGCAATTTGTGTTTCAATCTGAGGTGTCCCTAAGAATATTTTATTATTTAAATAAATTTCCAAAGAAATATTCTATTTACATATTATTCAATAATCAACAAGCAAATATAGCAACACACTGTTTTAACAATATAGTGATAGATAATTAAAAACAAAGCCAAAAAATCAAGCATAATTGAGGCTAAAACCATAATTAAGAGCACTTACAATATACAACAAGCCAAGTCAGCAACTCTGTTACTCCAAATATGTGAGATATTTTTACTTTGTAAAATGCTTGGTCTGTTCTTAGCAAGCTACCAGATGGAAAATAAAACTGACTTTGAACTTTATATTCAAAATCAAGAACAATGTTTAATTGGGTTGTCTGAATATTTCTAGTCAATTTTACATATGAGGTACCATTATCACGCGATATAAACCATTCCACAATTGCAGGAGGATTAGAATCAACAACAACTTGAATGAACTTAATAGAAAACTCTGGGTAGGTTTGTAAAGGAATTTGAAAATCTGAAATTGCTGTAGGCGAATCTAAATAAGTTAGATTAAAAAGATAACAACAACAAAAAAAAAAAAACAAGCAAATTATTAGTCAACTTTAAAATACTTTTTAAAATAGATTTTGAACTTTTTTGTCTTTTACAACAAGTCTTAAATTATCTTTTTAGCAGGTCAAAAAAGAAGGAGTCATTTAAAAAGACCATAAGTCACAAGTGAATGAGTCCTTTTAAAACACCATAAGTCACAAGTGAACGAGTCATTTCAAAACACCTTAAGTCACAAGTGAACGAGTCATTTCAAAACACCTTAAGTCACAAGTGAATGAATCATTTCAAAACAACCAAAACTAAGGAAATAAGAAAAAAATATTTTAATTTTGAATAAAAACAAAATGATTTTCAAAAATTTACCAAATACTTAATACTTATTAAAACAAAGTTGTATTAACTTTTTTTGTGATTGTATTATTTTATTATTATATTTCTAGCCAAGCTTAACACTTTGACATGAAAAACTAATTGATACTGCTATCAATAAAATTAAAGTGCTCATTCATTCAAAAAAGAAATTTGAAAATGCTTGTCAAGAGTAAACTTTGTTTGGAAAAAATCCTATAGATATAGAATATATAAAATTATATGCGATTTTGGATATGCGATTTCCATGAAAAGTAATGAAAAATAATGTAAAGTAGAAATAACAAATGTAAAGTAGAAAACTTAGTGGATGTGAATGTTTATTTTAGTGGATGTGGATGTTGGTGTGGTTTCTAATGTGGATGTGGTTTCTGCAAATTCAAGAAGATGTTAAGTAGAGGACACAGTGTTGCCAATCAGAAATATAAAAACATCAACAAAGTGTGATAACTATAAGCAAAACGCTGGGTTTTGTTTGGGTTAAAGTTCAACAGTTAATGCATGCTCTAAGCTGTCACAATAAAATAATCTGGCTTCCTGCTCCTCAGAATCAAAAAGCAATGATTTTTTATTAAGATTAGATTGTATCATCACCAAATAGAGCCACTAAGGAGGTAAAATATCAGAAAAATCATCAATATAGATAAAAAATAACACATAACCAAAAGTGGATTCTGTGGTATCCCATAAGTTACTAGAAATAAAGGAGAGTATAATTTAACAAGAAACATTTTAATACTTCCATTTTCCATACTTTACCAGATAAACTAGGCAACAATTTCCTTTTGAAGAAACTTTATGAAAAAGACTTTATTGAAAGCCTTTAACATGTTGAAGAGTTTAAGTGAGAAACTTTAGCTATGAAGGTAATTAGATCGGGTTAATGTATAAGAGATTTCACGTCTCTAAAACCTTACTTTTTAAATAAAATACAAGATTTACAAGTAATCTCAGAAGAACAAGCGTTAGCCTTTGAGTATTTTTATGTATAATTAATTATACATAGTAGTACACTAACTTAATTGTAAATAGCAGCTCCAGAAAAAAGACAAAAGTGATTAACGGATAGAGAAATGCTTTGAGCTTTAATGCCAACAGTGTCAAGTACTAAATGACTAGGATCAAGTCATTAAGAATTTAGCATTAAAGTCACCAAATCAACAATAATAATTAATATAATTATAAAGCATAAACAGATTTGACACTATAAGCAATAAGCTTATGGTGCCAAGTAAAATTGCACTAACATTGGTTTTGTTAATGCTAGTATTATACAACTGTTGATAGAATTGTTGATAAAACTTTCCGATGGAGAGCTACAAAAGAGTTTGCAAACCTTACTACCAGCCGCTCTCAGAACTACCAGCCTCAGAATTTAAGTTAGCCTTGTAAATGAAGAGGAGTATACTGTAGATGAAGAAGTGTAAACCTCGTTGATTAAGAAGAGTATGCCGAAATATTTTTATAATTTTTAAAATAAAGTAATTAAAAATGTTTATAATTATATATAATTCAGAAAAAAAACTGGAGAACATGTTCAAACATCTTCTGCCTCAAACTCAATTGATATATCCTCATCACACTTCATATGGTATATCCTTACCACACCTCATTTGATATATTTTCACCTCTCATCGCCACCTCAACACAGTCTAATTAAAAGTACACAAACACAACTTATTTAAAAATATTAACAAAATGGGAAAAAAAACCCAACTTTTCACAGCTTTATCCAATCTTATTCCCAACATCATTAGTTATGTGATTCCTTACATACCTCAATGATTTTAAATCATAAGTATAAGAAATAATCTTGGTCCAACGATATGGTCAAGTTCTCCAATGATATTGAAGAACTTGAAATGTAAAGTTCTCTCTAAACTTGTTTAGTGAGAAAGTTTACACTTTATTTGCATCAGCCTTTAAACTTCTATGCAGCAGACTTTCAATTTGTTTCTCTGTGCAGCCATCTTGTTTAACAAGGTTTGTTTTGGAGTTTTGAGATGAAAGAAAGAGAGCTGCAAACAAGTTTAAAAAAAAAGGCAACCCTCCTTGACTCACCATCCTTGACTGTAGTGGCTCCATCTGAAACCATTACAGGGATATTAAAAAAAAAAGCAAATAAAAAAGTTTTAATTAAAATACATCACATTTCAAATTTATTCTAATTTAGAGTAGAGTTGCTTCAGGGTGGAACCTGTATTATAAGAAGGATATATAGCTAATAGCTGAAGGATATGACATATGCTGCTAGGAAATGTAACAATAAACTTTATTTTCCACTTTTATAAATTTTAATAACTATGGATAAATTCAAATAATAAATTATTTATAATAATGCTATATATATTTATATATTATACATATACTTATAAGGTTTTAAAATTGTATATTTATATAATAGTAGTTTAAAAACTTGATATTAATTTATGCACTAGAAAAAATTAAAAAAAAATTACCTTTTATTTAAATTATACCAGAATTATTACATAATACAGCACAATGTCCCTTACTTTAACTTTATGGAAAAAATTTAAAGTTCAAATTAGAGAAATCAATAAAAACAAATTATAGAAAGTTGACATTTTACTGTGACTAGTGACTTTACATTTAATCAAACTATGGAGATTTCTCAATTAAAGAGATTTAAATTAGAGAGATTGTACTGCATTAATGTGATGACTTATATAATAATAATTTAATTTTAAGTAACAATAATTTAACTTTATATAACAATAATTTAACTTTATATAACAACAATTTAACTTTATACAACAATAATTTAACTTTATATAACAATAATTTAACTTTATATAACAATAATTTAACTTTATATAACAATAATTTAACTTTATATAACAGTAATTTAACTTTATATAACAATAGTTTAACTTTATGTAACAATAATTTAACTTTATATAATAATAATTTAATTTAAAAACTTGATATTAAACCAAGCGCTTAAAAAAATAAAAAATAAAAATTTTGATTTTATTCTAAATTATATCATTACAATCCTTTCAAAAAACTTTACATTACAACTTACATTGAACAACCAGTTTTACAGAGATAGAGGTTGAAACAATTGTATTATTTGCCATGCAGGTATATTGGCCATATTCCTTATTTTTTATGCTCAAGATGGTTAGTTCAGCAGTAGTAGATCCAAATTCAGACTGATCAGCTGCATATAATATTGTAGTGGTATATCTTTGGTCAGGTAGAATACCAGATGGTGTCTGCCACCAAACATATGGTTTTGGTGAAGCCTTCACACGACATAACAAAATAACATTACTTGAGACATTGACAATAGTTGGATTTGGTGATAAAAACTCAAAAACTGGAGGATCTAAACAAAACAAAAACTTCATAATTTTTTAAAAAAAGCTTAAGCTAAAAGAAAATTGTGCAAAATTCAAAAATAAAGCTTACATGTGACTGTGATTTTAGTTGTTTGTGCATCAACACTGTAACTATTAACAATATTGTTACTGGCTTGACAAGTCCAGTTTCCGAAATTCTCTCTTTTCACATCAATGAATGCTATAGTGCTGTTTATAACTGTGACAATATTGTTTGAGGTAATAATAGTTTCAAACAACTTGAAGGAAGTTACATTAAATACTATCAAGTCACCATTTTTGAACCAAACAATGGTAGGTTTTGGGTTTGCTTGTGCTATGCAATTTATTGAGTAGAAAGTATGTTCCCTGATTACAATTAAAGGATCTGGAAACTTTATAATTTTTGGGCCATCTATTAAAAAAATAAACAACACTTAAATTAAAATTTTAACAAAAGTTAAAAATGTATAAAAATGAAATATTCTACAAGTATTTTCTAGTTTTTATAAACTACAGTATAGTGCAGATAACCTGACCTGTATAGAAGCTTTGAAAGCACCTTTGAAAGATTAAAAATTCAAATTGTAAATAATTTTTTGAATCAAAATAAAATTAAATTTAGGTTTTTTTTCATCTCTACTTACAACAAGGCTGCAAGCAACCACTATTAAAGCTGGAAGTTAATAGAAGCGAAAAGATGAAGTTTATAGAGCAAGGTAATCATTAACAGACAACTTAAAAGAATGCAAATTATATGAATCAGGAAAACAAAATAAAGGAAGCGAATTCCAAAGAACTGATGTTCGAAGAAAAAAAACTAGACAAATAAGAATATGTGGAGCACTTAGGAACAGTCAAAGTAAAAGAATGAGACTTATTTGAATGAGGTGTTACACGAGTATGAATTAAAAAATTAGTAGATGATACAAGAGACACTAGCTCTTTAGAGTAGTATCCATTATGGTATTTATAGAAAAGAGAAAATTACGACGATGTGACAATGGTTGAAGGTTGAATGCAAGAGCAGGTTGAAATGCTTAAAAGGACAGTGAACCGTGCAATTAACAAGTTAGGCTTTCTCAGACATGCAAAAAAAAAATGCACATTTTCAGTACTAACTAAAGTAGGCAAATGCATTTGCCTTTAATGGACCAAGGACCACATGACTCTGAAAAAAATGGTTAAAAAATGTCTGATGAAAACAATTCAACCATTATAGTCCAGATGGGTTTTCTTACTACTTTAAAACCATGTTTATTTTAAAAGAAAAAAATGTTTTCAAAAAAGAAAAACTATGGGAGATTGAGGAGTAATAATTTAGGGTGCAATTTAATTTTAATAGGGTGCAATTTAAAATAGGGTGCAATTTAATTTAATTTAATTTAGGGTGCAATTCAATTACTTTAGAAAAAGGGCAATTGGTTTTATTACTACTAAACAAAATGGTGAAGAATATAGAAATTTGTTGGATAATCATTTCAATGATATTTCAAAAAAATGAGGTAACTAAAATTTTATTTTCAAGCAAGATAATAATCCCATTCATTATTGCTAGTCATATATTTAATGGTTCAAGCAAGATAATGATCCAATTCATTAGAGCTAAGTCAAATATTTTATGGTTCACCCGTAAGGAAATTCAATTATTGGAATGATCAGTACTCTCACCTGATTTAAGTCCCATTTAAAATGTATAAAAGGTAAGACGTGTTTATGAAAAAGGGAATCAATATTCAAATGTTTAAGAATAGAAAAAAGCAATTGAATTTGTTTGGAAGAACATATCTTTTGATGATCTCATAAAACAATTGGAAAGTAAGCCAAATTGAATATTTGAGGTTACTCAGAATTGCAGCAATAAAACCATCATTACAAATATCATCATCAATACAACACATCATTAATTTTTTTTTGAACAAAATTGAAAAAAAGGTTTTAATTATGCACAATTATTTTTCTAAAATTTTCAAGTTAATTAACAAAATGGACCACACTACTGCAAATGAAAAATTATTCAAGTAAAATATTAGGCGTTGGAATAATTTACAAATAATCATTTATTCATATGCAAGATCTTTGGTGAGGATTTTGCACTGCACTGTATATTCTTTTTTTATTCATTTATTCATTTTATTTGTTTTCTGTATACTCTATTTTATTCATTTTTTGCACTGTATATTCTGGTTCTCATCTAAAGTATATTCTGGTTTAGTGACAATTTATTTATATAGACAAGTTAAGTTGATAACTTGATTATTTTTTTATTCTTCTATGACTTTTTTTTCAACATCTTCACTAATAACAAGGCTGCAAGCAACCACTGTTAGAGTTGGAAGTAACTGGAGGAAAAAAGATGAAATTTATAGAGTAAGATAACGATTAACAGACTTAAAAGATTGCAAATAGTATGAATCAGGAAAACAAGACAAAGAGAGCGAATTCCAAAGAAATAATGTTTGAGGAAAAAAAGATATTGCAATAATATTCCATACAAAGATAGATTTAAGATTTATAGAGATAAAAAATAGAACCCTGATTAAGAAAGTGGCAAGCAGGATTGAAAGGATGCAACCTTAGCAGATGCTAATTTTGCACTGAATTTGATATACGGTTTCCAAGAAAGATCGGAAGTAAGAGTTAATCTTAGAAGATGAAGGGTGACTCATCGAAAGATTACTCATTGAAAGATGACTCATCACGTACATTACCATTCATAAATATAGGAAGATCTGGATTGTTACAATAACGATTAGCTGAAAAAAATTGAGTTTTATCTGAGTTAAAGTTTACCAACCACTGACAGCCCTATGCTGTAGCGGAAGTGAGATTCTTTTTAAGCTCAAATGCTCCCTCTAAGCAATAAGAGAGTGTTGGCTTCTTACCAAGACAATAATAAATGGTAGTATCATCAGCGAACAAGCCACCTTAGATGTGAGAATTTCTAGGAGATCGGTAATGTAAATTAAAAAAAAAGAGTATAGGGCCAAAGATAGAATCTTGAGAAACCTCTGAAATTACAAGATATGAAGAAGAGTGCTGTCAGTAGAGGACAACTTTCTTACTACAATTGGTAGGGAAGGATTCAATATATTTGGGATAAGTTTTAAAATTGAAAAGCTAAGTTGCTAAATTTCAAAAAAAAAAGGCAAAAAAAAAATAGGACAGTATGTAATAGGTGGTGGGAAAAAAAATTTATACTAATAAACTCAAAGCTCTAAAGAGAGAACTCAAACATTAAAACTTAAAAATAAGGTGTTAACTTAAATATTTTTTTGTTTGAATATTTAGTTTTAAACCCGATAAAGAAATCTAAATTAACATTAAAACAGAAATTAAAATTCAGCTGAGAGTAAAGATAATACTGTGTTGCTTCAAATGATTGCAAATAAATTGCTGCTTCAAATGATTGCAAATAAATTGTTGCTTCAAATGATTGCAAATAAATTGTTGCTTCAAATGATTGCAAATAAATTGTTGCTTCAAATGATTGCAAATAAATTGTTGCTTCAAATGATTGGAAATAAAGTGTTGCTTCAAATGATTGCAAATAAATTGTTGCTTCAAATGATTGCAAATAAATTGTTGCTTCAAATGATTGCAAATAAATTGTTGCTTCAAATAATTAAGTTCAAAAATAATTTTTTCAAATTAAAAAAAAAATTTCAGAACAATAATTTGAAATAAAGTTTTTTAGCAAGATTTCTCCACTAGTCATAAATTTAATCTTTCACCACTGTTTAAAATGAAAAAAAGTACTTAATTCATTACTTTTTTATCCATCTTTGGTATGGACAGCTTTTATCAGAAACAAATTACCTTTTGAAAGTTTTGGTAAGTTTTTTATTCATGTTCAATACGTTGGTCGAGTAAGATTTTACAACTTGATGAATCATAGTTGTCATAGAACTTTTTCAATCAATTTAATCATTTACCAATTTTTTTACTCAAGTTAATAAATATAGCAAACACATTTGTAAAACAAAAGTAATAAATAATAAAATAAAGTAAAAAAAAACAAAAATAAAGGTAATAAAAAATTAGTGTATAAATTTAATAAAATTGAAAAAAATTTGGATTGCTATTTAAAATCATAAACTAACATGTTAAAATTGTTTTTTAATTTAGCGATTGTGATCATATCTACTAAAGCTGCACTTTTAAAAATGATAATTTAATATCACATGTTAATGTTAACCTCTGTCAGATGTTGTTTATCATAAACCAAGTGCTCAGGCATATGAAAAACTACAGAAAAGAGCGAATCTTAACTAAACCATTTAACTATGTAAATAAAATATAAATAAAAATAAAACTGGCTTGGTTATTTGAGTTGACTAAAATGTAAATTTAAGAACTTACTTCATTATCAATACTTCAAATTGTTCCAAAAATTCTATTTATTTGAAATAAATAGTTTAAAAAAAGAAAACATTTTTAGTTGCAAAATTTATTTATAATCTATGCATAAAATATTCTTAGTTGCATAATTTAAGTTAAAAATTAAAATTTCTTACATCATTTCATCTACAGTATTTTTAATCTTAGCAACAAAATCTGACCTATGAAAGTTTTGCAGAAGGGAGAAAAAAAAAAGTTGATGGAATCATGCGTGATAAGTGCAACACATATGATGGAAAAGTTCAACAACTGCTATGATTACTCAATTGAAGCTACGAATATTACATATTGATATCTATTGCTAGTTATGTCCAACAAAAAGGATATAAAATACGTCCAACAAATAGAAAAATGTATTGAAGTTTTAGAAAATTTTTAAAAATTAAAAAAATAGAACATAAATTTGCAATTAGAGTGGACAAATAGAGAGATTGTACTATTTTAAGTTATGAAAACATGTGCTCGGAATAGATGCAAATACAATGAAATAAAATGTTGTGGTTTTGACAGAAATAATTATGCAGGTAAATGCAGAAACAATTAAACATTCAGTTTAAACTAAGTTAAGGGACTTTCATAAAAAATGAAAGCCCCAGCTATAATGAAAAATTATGGCCTTTATGTTTTAAATGAACTTTGCTAAAGCATATACTGTATTTAGTTATGATGTTTTGTTTTTATATACCAAAAATTTATATTTCCATTCAAGTGTTCAATGATATTGAAGATTTGGTGCATGGTAAAAAGAAGAAACAGAAGAAGAAATCACCGAAGATCAGTACTATGATTAAATTTTAGATTTTGGTGAAGAGAATGTTGATGAAGAAAATGAATATATTATGACATCGAACACTGATTTTGACTATTATCAATATGAGAGGTGTTATAAGAATGTTTAAAAATTGGATACAAAACATTCTGTTTTGCAACAAAATATAATAGATTAAATTTGCAACAAAATATAATAAAATAAATGGAAAAAAGTTAAAATAAGACATTAAACTTAATGAAATCCTTGAGTGTAATCGCTCAACAATTTTTAAATTTATTCAAATGTATTAAATGAATTGAACTTTTATCTTTAAAACATGTATTTAAAAAATATATATACATACTTTTTATTCTGATTCACCCCCAACAAGGCTGCAAGCAAACACTATTAAGGTGGGAGTTACAGGCTTGGATAGGAATTGCGTGCAATCCCACGCTGTAGCTGACCACACTTATAACTATTTTTCTTTAAGATTTAGCCATGGCTGTTTTGATGTTTTGACAATTTAAATGCAATTAAAAAAATCATTACGTTATGAATAACTTTTAATCATTTATTTTTTCTAAAATTTTTATTTTACGCGAAGGCTTTGAATTAAATACAAACCTAATTAAAACCATTGTTTAAAAAAAAAGGCAATTTATGTAAATTAAAAAAATAATTTTCAAAATTTTTTGTTAATTTAAAAAAATTTTTAAAAATTTTTTTATGTAGGCATGTATTTTTCTTATGATACATTTAAACATTAAACACTGTTTTTCCATGTCTTTTTAAAAATCTTAAAGATAATTTTTTTAAAGTTACTTTAAACTATGAATAAGTTAAATTAAATCTTCCCATTGCAACAGAATGATTTAATTGCTTTATTTTTGTTTTTGTTTCTATTTTGAAATAGTATTTTAAAAAGACTTTTTTTTGAAATTTTTTGCATCTTTTTGGAAAAAATCTTTTAATCAAATCAATTTAAATTAATTTAAAAACTTTTTACTTTTCAATAAATTTTACTTTTTTAAATATATATTTAATTTTAAGATAATTTTTAATTTTTTAAACTACTGTTTACTTTTCAATAATTTAAATAACATTTATTCATTTATTAAATAGTCATTACGAGTAACTTGTAAAAACGATTTGAATAATGTTAATAAAATGTTTCAAAAGATAAGTTTGGAATTTGAGTTTCAGTAAGTTTTATTTTGAAGCTGAAGTTTACCTTAGTGTTTCATTGTATAGCGCATTTCTGAAATATTTAAATCATCAAAACATCTAAATAGTCGTGATGAAGTTGTCTACAAAAATTATTTGCATTGTCAGCAGTAGCATTCAATAGATTACTAGTTATTAGATAAAAAATAATAGTTATGGAACAAGGAAACGATTGACAGAAGGCTTGAAAAGTTGCAGGTTGTATGAGTCAGGAAAACATAAAGTTGGGAGAGAGTTCCAAAAGAAAAAAACTAGACAAATAAAAGTTTTTAGAGCATGCAGGGACAGATACAACAATTGAATGAGACTTTGCTGAATGACAAGTCAAGCAAGAATGAGAACTAGGTATTTAGATGATAGCTCCTTTGGGCAGCAACCAAGATAGTATTTGTAGAAAAGAAAAAGAGATGCAACTTTACGACAATGGAAAAGTGGTCCAACTATATCAACAATGCATTTTTGAACCTTGTCTAAAAGAGAAAGAGCATCATTAGAAAAACCAGCTCAAATATGACAACGCTATTCCATACAAGGATGAATAAGAGATTTGTGCAGGTTGAGAGTGGAATCAGGAGTAAGTAATTATCAAGCACGATAAAGAGGAGCAACCTTATGCTATTTTTAGCAATCGATTTGTATATATTGTTTTTATGAAAGGTCAGTAATAAACAGTAATCCAAGAAGACATAAAGAAGAGGACTTAGTTTGAGGGTTGCCATTCATTAATATAGGAATGTTAGTATTGCAATAGTTGTTTGCAGTAAATTTCCTGGAAGATCATTAATGTAGATAAGAAATAAAACAGGACGAAGGATAGAATCTTAAGGTACCCCAGTAGTTACTGGAAATGAAGAATAGTATTGGCCTTTGAGGATGACTCTAATAAAGCGGTTAGAAAGAAATGATTTGGTCATCTCAAAATCTTTCCCAGATACACCATATGAAACAAGCTTATGGAGAAGACCAGCATGCCAAACTTTGTTGAAAGTCTTAGATATGTCAAGAACAATAGCCCTAGCCTCTCCTTCTCCATCTAATGCGCAATAAAATCTTTCAGTCACAGCAGTTAGCAAGTCAGCCGTAGAGCGAGAGGATCGAAAACCGTATTGATTGTCTGACAGTAAGTTATTTGACTCAAGACAGGATGTGAGAAATTTGTTGATCAAAGACCTTGCTAATAACAAAAAGTAGACTGATTTGACAATAATTGGAGATGTCAAAATATTCTCCTATTTAAAAAATATTTAAAAGAATAATAGAGTTATTTATCAATCAAAATTAATTATTAAATGCTTTTTTATTTATAATTTTTTTTTCTTTCTTTATAAATTATAACATAACTATATATCTTGTTGCTAGGCCATACTACTAGATAAAAACTTATAAATCAGAATATAATATATGTATAAAAAATGTTTATTTTATTATAGAAAGTTTATTAAGCATTAAAAAACATACAATATACACTAACAAGAGTGCTTCTACTATCCATTCCCAAACTGTTGTTTGCTTGACACATGAAGACTACATTTGAATCATCAATTAAAATAGGATTGATTGTCAGATAAGAAGAAACAATACTGTTACCAACTTTTGTTTCCACTATTTGACTCCCATCTATGTTGTTTAAAATAAGCTTTCCATTTTTGAACCAATAAAAATTTGATTGTTCAATGCTATTTACAGTGCATGATAATGATAAACCTGTCCCAAGATTGACGTAAACTGCAGGATTCATCTGAGCTGTTATTACTGGCATATCTGAAAATTAAAATATGCATTTAAATGAAAAATAAACTTAAAGTGAACTTATTGAACAAATAAAATATAGCGATTTTAAAATTAAATATTGGGGAGAATTTTTTATTGCTTACTTAATAAACAATCAGAAACTATACATGTTATAAATTACTATATTCACAAATTTAAAAGCAAATAAAACTGTCACACATTTAAACATATTTATTCATGTGACCTGAAAAATTGGGGATCTAAGTCTATGTTGGGGATAGAATGCAAAAAAATTAAGGGATTAAAAAACATTTTTTCTAATCAATTTAACTAATCAACTCAATCAACTTTTTCTTAATTTACAACATTCTTATATTGTAAACTATATTGCTATTTAGGTAGTTAGACAACACCTAGTTCCATAAGCTTTACTAATTATAAGGTCTAACATGTTTTTGAACAAACTGTTAGCTTGAATAAAAGTGAAATTAATAACGTGCAGGTTTAGATGTAGGTCAAATAGGATTTCATAAAATTTTATGCTTAAACTAGTTTCGGCACCAGTGGTATTGATCCAGTCATCATGCCATTTGACATCTGGGAAATTGAAATCACAGGTGATTATTGAATCATTGAATTTTTTGTTGACCACAGCCTAGTTCCAACAGTAGTTTTCACTATATCGCCAGAGACCGAGGCACTGTTGGTAGGTGGGTGATAGAGGCAGATGATTAATAGAGGTTCTAGTAGGATTTTTAATTAGAGCCAGATCAGTTTAGATCAGATTTTGATTTAAAAATTGTTGTGTAGTTGAGAATGGCCAACTTTGTTAGTGGTAATATTGCTCTTAACATAAATGGCTACGCCTCCTCCACAAACAGAGTGATCATTTCTGTAAATGTTGTAGTTGGGTAGAGAAGGTGCTGAGGATTCATCAAACCAGGTTTCAGAGGTAAAAATGATGCTGTAGTCGTAGAGGACGTTGCCAGGGCAACTTTGGTGAGTTTATTGGGGTGTAGAGATGTTACATTAATGTAGAAGCAATTTAGTGATGGTTTGAAAACAATACTTTGAGAAGTAGGTGAAGATGAGTTATTGATTGTGGAAAAACAGTCATGTGTTGGATGTTACCTTATTGGTTTGGGGTGCAGAAAGTGCTTTTTTAGCAATTAATAAACTGGTTCTTTTCCAAGCTAATGGCATTCACATTTTTGCTAACTTCAACGCAGTTGTCTTGCTGTGCCTTTTTCCAGTTGATAAATTGTGTTTTTGTTAGTTTTGTTAGAATTGGTGCCTGGAATGCATCCTACAACTTTGAAAGAAGCACAGTAGTGTACATATTTTAAAATATCCTTCACCAATTGATCAACCGCGGGAGCATTGGTATTGGCGGCATTAGGAAGCCAGGTTATGGTGGCTCTCTCAGCTTTTAATTGTTGAAGCCTGGTTTTATATTCACTGTATTTATGATAACACTGTTAGTGGCTGACCCAGTTTTGACTAATTGCAAGGTAAATGACTTTATAAACGGTTAATGAATGTGGTGTAGATGGATGATCTGCCAACGGTTAGCAGTTAGCAACTTGAACTTGCAGATTGGTATTGGTTTTTTTGAGAGCAGCTACTTTTTGAGTAGTATTTTGACAATTAATTCTATTCTTTATCTCTATAAATCTCAAATCTATCCTTGTATGGAATACTGTTGCCACATCTTGGGTGGATGTTCAAATAATGCTCTTTCTCGTTTAGACAAGGTGCAAAAACGTATTGTAAACAGCTGGACCAACCTCCAACCACTATTACATGGTCATAATGCTGCATCTCTTTCTCTTTTCTACAAATACTATAATAGGTACTGCTCTATTGAGCGTCTCTTTTGCCATCTACTAAAACTCATTCTCATTTTACTCATCAGTCAATTAAGTCTCATCCTGTGACTGTTCCTAAGTGCTCCAAAAACTCTTATTGGTCTAGTTTTTATTCCTCGAACATCAGTGCTTAGGAATTCGCTTCCTTCATATTGCTTTCCTGATTCATATAATTTGCAATCTTTCAAGTCTTCTGTCATTCGTTATATTGCTCTATAAACTCTATAAATCTTTTCTCTTCCAGTAACTCTAATAGTGGTTGCTTGCAGCATTTTTGGAAGCAAAGATAATTAAGAAAAAAAAGTTGAAGCAAGATGGCAGATCATAATAGTCTTTTTCTTTTTTGGTAGTTAAACAGCCTTGCCTCTTCCAGGACTAGGCCAATTTTTAGGCAGGCCTATTGGAAGACCTAAATGGAAGATGTTTCATACAATTTATTAATGGACATGTTAAGATGTTGAGATTTTAATTTGATACGTTGGCGAGACTCACTAATGTCAAACTTGATGTATATGGTTCAGATAAGTGTTAATGTTGGTTAAATAGTAGTTTTTTAAACTTTGTTGCTTTTTGATGTTATTTTTGTAGTTTTTGATTTTTAATTATTATTTTAACTTATATAACAGGTTTTGATTTTCATCAAAAGCACAAATTAAATAACAAATTGATCTAAAAACTTAAATTTAAAAACAAACTAACTTAAAAAAATAGGTGAAACTATCTATACTTGAAAACTAACAATAAAGAAAGTAACAAAAAGATTGAAAAAAACGTTTAAAAAATATTTAATTCTATGTAAAAAATATCTAAAAAATAAAATAAAAACATTGTAAATATGTTTGTTTAAAATTAACAAATTATATTGTAAACAATTTTCTGCTCTTAGTAATTAAATTATTTTTCATATAGCATAATTAACGTTCAATTTTCTCAGGAAAATTATATTTAAAAGCTTTAATGTACTTATACATGTCTGGCCAGTAACATTTTAACTCTTTAACTTTCCCATAACACATTGTACAATTAGTTGTGAAAATCTTTTTTATTTTCTTTAGAAATTAAAATTTTCTTTTTTTAAATTTAATTCAATTTTTTTTTAACTTGTACTTTTATTTTACTTAAAAATATTTTTTATTTTAATCATTATTTTATTAGTTATTTTCATTTTTAATTTCTTGAAAACTTTCCTAAATTCCTAAAAAACTAAAATTCTTTAACAATCTATAACAACTATAAGTCAATAACTACTCTAGCTGTGCCAACTATAGTACACGGAAATTGATTTAAATTTAATAAAGTATTAATGCAATAAATAAAAGGGGATAAGGTAGATAGGGCGGATTTAAACCTCAAACCTCTTGATTGTGAGTTAAGTATTTTACCGCTAGTCTACTACTACATCCTTGTGCAGAATAAAAATTGTACAGCCTTTAGGTTTTTAAATTATATGACTCAACATCATAAACAACTTGATTTTGTTAATATTTACTTTCTTCAAAGAAGTCATTGCTACATAGAGTGCGACAAAAATATTTATAAAACTTATATAATGACTAGTTGTCATTAACTGCAAATCTCAAATCAATATAACTTCTGATTAGGTAAAGATTTATAAAGCTGCATGCAAAAAACTCTTCTTCGTGTATTTAAACTTAAACAGTACATATTAAAAAGTATGACTCATTTCTTAAATTCTTACTATAAAGCTGTGTGTCCAAGATCTCTTTGAGAAGTGCTCTTTTTTTAACTAACTTTTTGTAGATGTCTGATTCAGAGAGCTATTTATATATTAAAAAAACAATGATAAGAAATAAAAGAGCTTTCTCCAACATACTTAAATCATCACACTAGCAGGTGCCAAAGTTTTTTGTAAATATAGATGAAAACCTCTTATTAAAATGTTGAAATCTATTTGGTAGTCAATCGTAATGGTTTAATATTTTGCTCTTGGAATTACTTGCAATGTTAATTCTCTTTTCTACCTTTTTCCTACTAATTTCTTTTCTATTTTTGGTGCAAATTTCAAAAAAAAAAAACTTATTTACAAATTCAAGTTTTTAATGGTAAATTTTTAAATTTTTGCTTCAGCATTATTTAAAGAAGTAACACCAAACTTTGTTTTTAGTTTATTGTACTTATAACATGTGTTTGTTCAACGACAAACGAAGACTGAAAACAATTTGCTTGTAGGTGGCATACTTGTTTTTAGTGTTTTCACAATAAAAACAATAAATAGCAATCCAGCAAAAATTTATGTTGTAGATTTGCAGTGGACATATATTGGTATTTTCACCACTTTCTTGGAGTTTTGCTAATTGGTTACTTAAAGGGCCATTGGTGGCATCTGCTGTAAATGGCCAGTCAATAACTTTCCACAGGGTGTCTGCCAATATTTTAAGGTGGATTTCACTGACTTTTCCCTGATCTTCTACATGTTTTCCCTGATTTAATTTAAAGTTACCCAAAGTCAACTTCACAAAAATTGACCAAGATTTGTTTAGAAAAATGCTCTTCAACTGCAAAAATATAAACAATAATACAACCCACATTAAATGTATCAAGAGAAGTTCATGAAACTATCTGCCAAATGAACTTTTATATTACGTGTACCATATACAACTTATTTAAGTTATGTAAGTCTGATGAAGAGCCATTTTCCCTGATTTCTCCCGGATTTTTCTAAAATTTAACCTAATTTCCCTGATAATCCCCTAATTTTTTTGCAGATATCTGAATTCCCAACGTTTCCCTGTTTTCCCTGATCTGGCAGACGCTTTGTTCCATCATATGATATAGTTATTAGCCATCAGCAAGTCGCTTTTCCAGCTGCCACTAATGCTCCACTAAGTAACAGATGAGCAAAATTACAGTGAACCACTAAGAATTTCTATATAAGTCCACTGAAATGTATGTATGTATGTGTGTATGTATGTATGTATGTATGTATGTATGTATGTATGTATGTATGTATGTATGTATGTATGTATGTATGTATGTATGTATGTATGTGTGTATGTATGTATGTATGTATACACACACACTATAAATTGTCATGCAACTTTTGACCATTTTTGACCCTCTCCCCCTTTGTCACAACATGGTTACTCTTTAATAATGAATCCGGTATGAGTTTTCACAAAACCACTAACCCCCTATCCCTAGAGCGTGAGGAAATAGAAATTGATAAATAATTTCTAAATAATAATGAAATACAAAACTAAAAGGTTACAAATTCATAAAATATTAAAAGAAATTAGAACTATTAACTGTAGAAATATTTAATTATATTTTTTTAACAAGTGACTAAAAAGCTTGAAATTAAGGCTATAGGTTGAATTAAGGAACTTTAGATCAAGAGGTTGTTTGTTGTACAAATTATTACTTTGATACCTAATGGAATTTCCATACTAGGTGTTTGAAAGTTTATTAGAACAAAAGCTTGTTTTTTGAATAAATTTGGTGTTGGAAAATTTGACCATTGAAAAAGTTTGGTGTTGGAAAGTTTGACCATTGAAAAAGATATTTAAGATTATAAATAACTTTTTTAAGTGATTTGTTGACCAATTGCAAATTTGTTCTAAACTTGCAAAATGGTTGTAAATTTAGAGTAGTTTTTACGTCTATAATAAAAATAGGTTGATACTTTAAATCATTAATAAAAATAGGTTGATAACTCAAATCATTAATAAAAATAAGTTGATATTTAGAGAAATCTAGTAAAGAACATTTATTATAAATTACTTTTAATATACATATTAGCATATATTCTTATAATAGATGCTACTTTAAAAATTTTAGAGAATATGCCATTTTTAAGAATTTTTTATCATAGTGCAAAGAGGCTTAGAGACTAAAAAAGAAAAAAAAGAAATTTTTGATGAAGAATCATCAGAGAAAGATGAAGAATCATCAGAGAAAGATGAAGAATCATCAGAGAAAGATGAAGAATCATCAGAGAAAGATGAAGAATCATCAGAGAAAGATGAAGAATCATCAGAGAAAGATGAAGAATCATCAGAGAAAGATGAAGAATCATCAGAGAAAGACATCAAAAATGAAGTCAATGAAACAGCTAGTGGTTCTGATAATTTAAACGAAGACTTGGAAGAACTTAAGCACAAGAAAAAAAACTTGTCAATGATGAGGATAAATGGATAACCGCAGAATCCTTTACTCCTACAATTCAAAATTTCAACAATGTACATTCCGGCACTTCAAAGGGTATAAGGAAGCCATAATGATTGAAATTGCTAACCAAATAAACTTGTATTTCTAACTTGTTAATGCTCAGAACTTAACTAAAGAAAAATCTTGTCTCAAGCGTTTGAAAGATACGAACTTTAAAGAATTATATTTTAGATATTAGTCTTCTAATGTCATAGGTGAAGGTGTTTAAATGATTATTAGTCCCAAGAGTGGCTTCGATCAACTCCTTCACTTTCACAAAAAATGTCAAGAGACAGATATTTACTGCTCTTGCGGTTACTTCATTTTACTGATGATACTTTATCGCCTGTTTCTGTGGATTCTTTATTCAAAATCAGAACTATTGTTGACCATTTGTCAACAAACAATACATACCGCCAATGTCACAGTTTTGGTCTAAAATTTTTTGTCATGTGTGACTGCAAAACAAGTTACACCATTAACTTCATCATTTACACATGAGGTACTACAGAAATTGTTTTTGACATCACAAATCTTAAATAAAAAATCCGTATACTATTAACACTTATAAATGGCTATTTAAATAAAAGTCATACATTATATGTTGATAATGGGTATACAACCCCTGCACTATTTTCCCATTTATTTGAAAATAAAACAAATGCATGTGCATGTGACACTGTAAATGCAAATCGAAAAGGTATACCCATTCTAAACAAAAAATTGAAGGCAGGTGATATTGAAAACAAAGCATGCACAAACCTATTGGCTATCAAATGGCACAACAAGCAAGATGTTAGGATGTTATCTTCAATGCGCTCCAATGAAATGATGCCTTCTAATAAAATTGATAGAAATTTCTGCGAAAATTTTTGCAACCCAGTCTCCATTACTGATTATAATAAAAATTTGATTTAGCAGTTTTAAATGCTTCAATACTCATAATGAATTAGCTGCAAACAAACAGTAGGAGAATTTCTAATGAATTTGATAAAGCAATTACTGGGTGCATACCATACGACTAAACAACGCAATCCAACTGGTAGGCGTTCAGAAGATGCCAATTATATATTACATTTTCCAATATTTCTGCCTGCAACAGAATCAAAACCGAACCCAACCAACTGTTGTATTGTATGCATAAAGCAACAAAAGCAAAAGGAATCTTGTTACATATGTGATATATCCTGTAATAGTTATTTATGCCTTGTACCATAGTTTTGAGGTTTTTCATCCAAAAAAATTATTAATTAATTTGTTTGTAAACAGTTCAATCAATTATATGTAAAAACATTTTATGTAAATTGTGCATTTGTATTAAAACAATTTAAAGTAATATATATTTGTATTTGTGTAATTAATGCATTTTTTATTTTGGCTGTGATAATCGAGTTAATAAAATTGATTGTTAACTGCATTATTCATACAAAATCATGGCATTTAAATGTGTCAAACTGCTTAACACAAATAAAAACACAACCATGAAAAATATGTGCACAGAGTGCACAACATCTTAATGTGTGTTGTGCAGCAAAAAGGCTAAGAAAAAACATAGTTTGGCTATTTAGGTTTTCCTTACTCATCTTTACTTAAAGGATCAATAAAGTAGAAATCAGCTGATTTTCAGGCGAATAAGGAAAATCACTCTAGGCATATTTTGATAATATGAATTTGTTGAGTAGTTTTTCAAGAATAGAAATATAATAATTCTTAAATATAAATCAACAGAAACAGTAGCATAACCTATGATGATGTTTTTATTTAGATTAAGCTGAGCAGGTGTTTCATGTGATGTTTTAATATATGATTTCTTTTATGCGATTCCATTTACTTATAAAATATGTTATTTAGTATAATTTTATTACTACATACTAATAAGTAGATAACTTTAATCCTATAGCATTCAAATTTAAAAAGATTTACAATATATTTTGTGCTTCAAAAAAATTCAGAATATACAATAAAAAAAGAACTCACATTATTAAAAAAGACTAACAACATACATTAAAAAGGACTTACAGTATTAAAAAAGACTTACAATATACATTAAAACTAGTATCTTTAGAAGCTTTACCCACAACATTACTAGCTTCGCACTTTAACACTCCAGCATCATACTTTGACACATCATTAAAGTTTATTGTACTGCTCACTTTGACAAAGTTATTAGCTACACTGTCAACTGTATTTACAATAGAATGCTTTCCTTTTACTATTTCAACATTATCACGGTACCATTTGATTGTTGGCTGTGGGTTACCTATTGCACTGCAAGAAAAAGAACTACTGCTACCTTCTTTTGCATAAAAGTTTTCCTGATCCAATGTATTATATGATATGTACGGAATGTCTATATAAATAAAACTAAATATTTATGTTTATCAATAATTAAAAACAATATTTTAGTGATACAATTTTCAAAACTATTAAAAATATAAAAAAGTATAGAAGAAAATACAACAAAAAAATAATTCTAAACTGATAAAAAAAATATATATATTTTAGCGGTTAGCACAGAGAAAGAGTAACAGTAAAAAATATTAGCTGAATAAAAAGTCACACGAGATATTTGGTAGGTGGAACGAAAGATGATTGCTTACTTAAGCAGCATTTGAAGTAAATGGAAAGAAACATCTTATGTCAATGTGACAGAGACTCAGGTTTAGTGAGTTTACTTTGCTAGCATTCTGGGCTGCTAGAGTGAGTCCATCTAAGTTTATAATTTCTGCATCTTGTTTAAAAGAGAAAGGGCATCATTTGAAGACTTAGCCCAAATATATTATAAAAGTATTCCAGATCAAGACAAATATAAAATTTATCAAAATTGAATAAGAATGCAGAAAAAAAAAAAATGGTTTCCATGAATGGTCAGTAGAAAATAAAAATATAAGAAAATATATATTGGACTAAATATAAATAACACAAAAAATACCTAGTCACTTGTCAATATAAGAAGTATCAACAACATAGTAATAAATACTAGCAGAAAACAACTTGGTTGTGTTAAGATTGAAATTCAACAGCCACTGTAAACCTCACATTTTCATAGAAAAGAGATCACATTCATAATTGGCTGCCATTTTTAGGCAGCCATAAAATGATGATATTTTATCAAATCAAATCAAATATATTTTGAAATAGTTATAACATTTCAAGGAAATTTACAATAGTACAAGTACTAATATAAAGTAAATACCTGAATATACAAAATAACCTTATAGTCAATGATGAAAATAGTAATAATAACTGATAACAATAATATTAATTATAAAAATAATGATAATAATAACAACAATATTAATAGCAATAATAATAATAATAATAGTAACAAAATGATAACAATTATAATAAAAAAAGAATTTCATAAATAAGGACAATAACAGCAGTAACAAAAATTTAGTGAATAATGACAGCGACAACAAACATTTAATACGAAGTAGAGAATGGTTGAATGAAAAGAGATAAATAAATTGATAGATAAATAAAGAATGCCAAAATATTGGTACTAATATTAATAATATTAGAATGAAAAAAGTTTGAAAATGGCAGATAGAAAAAATTTCAAAATGTTAAAAATATCAAATAAAAAACTAAAGGATCAAGAATTGATATACATTATAAAGAATTCCAATATTAATTTGTAGAAATATTTAATTGTATTTTTTTAACAAATAATTAAAAAGCTTGATTTTGAATTCAGAGATTGAATTAAGAGATTTTAGATCAGGAGGTAGTTTGTTCCATGAGGTAATAGATTGATATTTAATGGATTTATTTCCATATTTAGCAGAGTGGTGTTTTGGAATAACTAAGTTTAAGCTACTGATGGAGCGAAGAGGATAGTGACTATTTGTACTTGTAAAGAAATTGTTGAATGATAGGGGAAGGTTTTTGTGATAATAATTCCAGACAAATTGGCAGTTAAGGAATATCACAAGCTCACTTAATTTGAATATATTGGAAATTAGGTATAACACATTAGATTTAAAGTTATTGTACTGAAAATATATTATTTAAAAATGATTAAAATTTATTACTTAAAATGATTTGCTTATGGGATTTTCCCCATACTTGACATGCATATCTTAGATGGGACCCAAAAATAGCATGATATATAGCAAGATTTCCAAGATTATGATTAATATATTTGTTGATTTTTTTAAGTGATTTGTCAACCAGTAGCATGTTAGTATCATCAGCAAAATGGTAAGCAGTTGCAAATTTAAAAGAAGTATTTAAGTCATTAATAAAAAGAAGAAAAAGAAGTGGTCCTAAAACTGAACCTTGTGGGACGCTGTTTGAGCAATTCTGTAAATCAGATTTAGTGCCATTAATGGAAACATACTGTGTTCTGTTTTGGAGATATGAAGTGAACCATTTTAGTGGGATGCCTCTGATTCCATAGTATTCCAATTTTGTGAAAAGGATGGAGTGATCCACAGTATCAAAAGCTTTTTGCAAGTCTATAAACACCCCATATGCAAAGTGCTTGTTATCTAGAGCTCTTCTAATCTTCTCAGTAATTTTAATAAGTGCGAGGGTTGTGGAATGTTTGCTTCGAAATCCATATTGATGCTGGTACAAGCATTTAAATTTTTCTAGAAACTTGTATAGCCTGTTATGCATAGCCTTCTCAAAAAGTTTGCTTAGGTTGGAAAGAAGGGACATGGGTCGAAAGTTAGAAAAGTCTAGTAAGGAGCCTTTTTTATAAATTGGAATGACTTTAGCTAGTTTAAAAACTTCAGGGAATTTGCCACTCTTAAAAGAATTATTTATCATAATGCTAAGAGGTTTGGAGATTATGTGAGAAGTAAGTTTAAGAAAAAATGTAGGTATGCTGTTAGGTCCATAACTTCAAGACTGTTAGGTCCATAACTTTAAGACTAAGCATATAGTTGCAGGGTGTTGCAGGGTGTTAGCCAGGAATATTTTTTACTGCATTTTTGCAATATTGGGAATATTTATTATTGTTTTACTAAATACTTGGAAATTTTAATTCAACTGTTCTATTACTTCTAAAATAAAAAATCATCAAATTTTTGGAATTTTAAACTCAATGGGAATTCTGTGGTATATGCCATGCCATTGGGCTGGCTATTTATATATATAGTATATTTATCATCAAATACAACTTCAATACTGCAACTAGAAAAGACTTTTCCTCAATCTTCTTTGTATGATAAAAAAATCTATAATTTTTCTATTTTTATCTAAATAAAAAAATATCTATAATTTTTCTATTTTTATCTACTGCCACAAACTGGCAGTAGATAAAAATAGAAAAATTATAGATATTTTCATAATTTAAGAAGATTCATGTAAAACTATTTAAAATATTAAATCTGCATTTACCATAAAGTAACCATAGTAACCAAATTAGGCATTAAATATGAAGTGTGATATTTTCACTTGCATTGAATATTAAGTGCAATATTAGAAACAACATTAAATATGAACTGTAAAACTGTAACTTACATTGAACATTAAGTGTGATATTGTATGAAGCTTGTCCATAAGTATTTTTTGCATAACAGATATAGTTCCCAAAATTTGCTCTTGTGGTAGGCCGTATACTTACTTCACTAGCAATTTGAAACAAAGTTGCGTTTTGTGATTTTGTAAATGTGTTTATGTTTAAGGTGTTGTTACTATTGCTATTTGTACTCCATGTTACATCAGGAGAAGGTTGCCCACAAGCGTTACAAATTAAGCTCACAGGATCTCCTTCATTAACTGTAATGCTACTATCGGTCCCATCAAATATATAAGCTTTTACTGAAAATTAATGAAAATATACAACTTCTTATTAATATTTTTTTAGTAAGAGGTTATATATAAATGTCTAATTTTTTTACCAATTAAAATATTCAAAATGAAAACCAAAAAAAATTTAAAGCTAGAAAAATTATTAATTATACATAAATTGTTAAATTAAAAAAGACATAAATTATACATAACTGAGACAACTTACAATTAAAAAAAATATAGCATATGCATAACTTTAAATTAAAAAAATATAGTGTATAACTTTTAAATAAAATAAATTTAACAAATTTATAAATTTACAAAAAAATAAACAAAATATATATTTAATTTACCTTCATTTTTGCTATTAATGGTTTTGCAACAGAAAGTATCAACTTAAATTTCTCAGCAATTATATAAATGAGCAAATTATTTAAATATTTTCATTATGCAAATTGCTTTATGAAAAAAATACTTGACAAATAAAAAATACTTAATAAAAACCATAAGCCATAAGTTTTTATTAATTACTCTAAACATGGTCATAGTATTTAACTAGTCTGGAAACGTGGGCCATTTTCTATAAAATTGTTAAAATAACTTGAACTTTATGGGGTGACCAGACTGAGAGTGCATCAAATATTTTTTTACTGACATTTTATGGCCCAGACTTTGAAATAAAAATTTGAATGAACTTGATGCTGTTTTAGCTGCCATTTGTTGGAGACCTCAAT
Organism: Hydra vulgaris; assembly: GCF_038396675.1. Lineage (NCBI taxonomy): Eukaryota > Metazoa > Cnidaria > Hydrozoa > Anthoathecata > Hydridae > Hydra > Hydra vulgaris. The sequence continues at coordinate 66,591,408 of NC_088920.1, read as the reverse complement.
TTTAGTTCAAACATTAGGCTACCTAATTTAACTTATCCTAACCAATGCAAAGAAAGAATATTTATGTGTTTGTTATGCAAGAAATGATGTATACCACAAAGTTACTCATCACCTCAATGCCAAACACAAAAACAAGATTACTGATAAACAATTGAGTAAAGAATAAAAAAAAGCAAAGATTATCCTTTATCCTATTATTATTCTTAATCTATTAGGTATTAAAATTATTTAACCCAGATGCAGAAAAACTTGCTTCAGATAAATGGTCTGTAAATTTGACTGGTACCTATTTTAACAATGATATTAAAACGTTTAAGCATATATCCCACTACATTACTAAACAAAACATTCTATTAAAACTTAATGGGAATGTTTTTGATACCTCTAATTTTACAATTGGTTTTAGTTCTACTATGTTTAAGTTGAATCATGAGCAGTGTTTATCGTATTTGCTTGCTGCTAAATATGCATGGTCGCCTAACACTTTATATACAAATTTGTAGATTTTACATTGCAAAAGATAAGCTGAAAGCTTTCAAGATTTAAAAAAAGTCAAACTAAATTTATGTATAAAAAACACCCTCTATTTTGGAACAAGAACATAAAAGAGAAAGTGAGATGACTTGAACCAACTAAAACATATTTTAGTTGGTTCAAGTCATCTCACTCTCTACTCTAGGAGCTAATTATATACCACATATTTAAAAAAAATATTTATTTTATTCTTTAAAAATATTATTGGCATATAATTAGCTCCTAGAGTAGTAAAATAAATATTTCATGTATATTTAATAGTTTTATGATGTAGTACTTTTATAATAAATAAAACAATACAAGATTGAATAATAAAAATAATATAATTGTCTTTTTAATTTTAAAATATTAATGACAACAATACTATTTTACAAATGTTTTGTAAAAAAAAAAATTAGTTTTGAATAAACCTAATAACATCTTTATTTTTTTTAGATTAGTTAAGTATATCATCATAAACTAAGTTAACTGATAAACTGAGTTAAGTATATTTTCTAGATTAGTTGAGTATATCATCATAAACTGCAGCTGACTTTGAAACTAGAGAATTAACATGGGATATCTTATTTTAGTTAAAGATAACCTCAGATTTTGTGATATTATTTCGCATTCTGAATTTAACAAATTAGATAATAAATTATAGCTTAAACTTAAGGTCAAGATTTGTAATAGAATTCTGTAACTTAATTTAGTTCACTGTAATTTTCAAATAGAATTCTGTAATCTTCTTTTAATACACTGTACTTTTTTTTTAATTAAATGTTTGATTCATGTATGTTAGAGATGCGATATTTGGTAGCAGACTTTTTGCATCATCTTTATTGCATCAAGTTTATTATTTTTATTTACTATTATATAAATTGCAATACAGCATGATAAAAACAAAAAATTATACACTAGCTTTTGATTTTTAATTTAAGTAGATTTGATATACTAGCTATTTTTTAAGTATTTATTAAAATCTTTTTTTCCAAGATAAAATTTTTTTTTTCTAAAGTTCTTCCTTTTAAGGTAGAAAATTTTGCATTTAGGGTAGAAAATTGAATGACCTAAAATTATTACCTGAATTATATTTTTAATTAAATTTAGGTAATAATAAAGGTATAATTTTCTATCAAAAGAAGAAAACTATGCTGTTATAAGGATATACCATATACTCTACTCTTAGGTAGAAATTTCTATTTTTTTTTAGAGTGTTTTTTAGTAATAAGTGCTTTTAAACCATCTAAAGTGATAAAATTGTACCTGAATTTTTCTTGTTTCAATAAAAGATACCAACATAATGTAAAGAGTGATATATGAATTATCAGTTAATCCTTTTATAGAATATATAGTTTATTGAGCTCTATTACCTAACATTTTAAATAAATATACTCTGAATATATATTACTAAGCATTTATACCCATAAACATCCATCTAGTTATACAGTCAATGAAATTTTTGTATCTATAACATATTTTCATATAGCATGTAACTTATATACTTACATGATATAGGCTATATGGTTTGAATATGCATATTCATACCTTGACAAACTCTGTCACTACAATTTTCAACAGTTAATGTCTTTATTTTATGATAAAATTCATAATTTTTATTCAGAATACAAAATATATGCAATCCAAAATAATAACTTAAAACTGAATAACCAAAACAAACATGATTTGCTCCTGCCATTTCAATATTTATCCCAGAATATATGCATCTTAACTAGAGCGAAATGCAATGTTTACAATTTGATGCATTCTAAAGTAGACTGAGCACTAGAATAGAGAGGAACTTAATTGTTAAAAGAAAACAGACCGCGTTTTCAGACTAGTTAAATACTATGACTATGCTCTAAATAATGCTTTCAAGTTTGTTTGTAATATAATAATAAATATGAATAAATATTTATCCATTGTAACATTTCATACTATAAGTATTATCTTATAATTTTGTTGATTTGTTAAATAATTTATTGCAATGAAATGTGAAAAATGAAAAGCACTTTCTATCTTATTAAAATGGCTGACTCGTCATTGATGAGATCTATATAGAGTATTTAGTTAGTATATAGTTTGTTGCATTTGGGAGTACGGAAGGAAAAAAATGAATCCTGCGCCAACAAATACGTCACTATTAATTACTTTTAATTACTTTTGACTTTCGTCCAACATTTGCGTGTTGTCAGAAAGTAAAAACCATTAATTTAATTACAAATTAATCATTTTTTTAAAAAACTGCAAAAAAACGCAAATTTAATTGACCAGAATGTTTTTAAAAACATTCTGAATGTTTTTAACAATATAAACAATGTTTTTATTTATTTATTTTTTTAATAAAATGTTTTTATTTTCATTTTTTTTACTGCAAATCATGCGCGGAGTGTTGCTACATTGACTATCTTATAGCCTGACTCATAACAAAGTGCTGCTACATCGACTGACAAATAGCCTGACTCGCAACGGAGTGCTGCTACATCTACTATCTTTTAGCCTGACTCCCAAGGGAGTGCTGCTACATCGACTGAGGGTTTGGTTGGGGCAGGCAGTCTATCAATTAATAAAAAAAAAATTCCGGTCTTGCATTTTAATTTTTACTTTTTGTCAACAAAATACGGAAAAAACTTTCCGACAACATATAAGAGTTATATATATATATATATATATATATATATATATATATATATATATATATATATATATATATATATATATATATATATATTTATATTTATATTTATATTTATATAAATTAGTAGAAAATCATTTGAAAAATATTTTTCTATTTAAGTAATTTTCTACTAATTTATAATTGCTCTTTTCTTTTAAGAACATTGAGCACTCTATTTTGTAGAATACATTTTAAAATTGTTTATATATATATATATATATGTATATATATATATATATATATATATATATATATATATATATATATATATAAATATACACACATATATATATACATGTATATAAATGTATATATATACATATGTATATATATACATATATATACACACATATATATATATATATTTATATATATGTATATACATATGTATATATATATATATATACACACATATATAAATACATATATATATGTATATATATACATATGTATATATATATATATATATATGTATATATATATGTATATATATATATATATATATATATATATATATGTATATATATATATATATACATACATATACATATAGTCGCGAGCAGTGAATTGTACACAGCAGTTAATTTCTATGTTTTTATTTCTTTGTACCTGAATTTAAATAAGTTTTAACAATTTGTTTTATTATTTGGAATATATTGTAGTATTTTCTCCTCTTAGTTATGGATTAGTTATGAAATAAAAAATACAGAATATGTAACCATTGAATTAAAAGTTACTGCTGTGTACAATTCACTGCTCGTGACTGTATATATATATATATATATATATATATATATATATATATATATATATATATATATATATATATATATATATATATATATTAGTAGTAGAAAATCACTTAACAAAAATTTTTTCCATTTAACACTGTGTTTCATCAACAAAGATTCATCAGAAAAAGATTTTCTGATGAATCTTTGTTAAATGGAAAAAAATTTTGTTAAGTGATTTTCTACTACTAATATAATTGCTCTGTTCTTTTAAGAACATTGAGCACTCTATTGTGTAGAATACTTTATAAAGTTGTTTAAATATATATATATATATATATATATATATATATATATATATATATATATATATATATATATATATATATATATATATATATATATATATATATATATTAGGGTGGAGCAAATTTTGGTTGCCTCATGCAGACAATAGTAAATTGATGCTCCCCCATCAACTGATAAAGAAAATTGCTGTTTTTAATTTTTAGTACCATATCTAGGGGTCGCAACTTTGAACGAAATATTGTAAAATATTTACCATAGTACAATATTATGTTTTGTATTATTTGTGATTCTGAATGGCTAATTAATGACTTATATGTATTGAAACCTGTAGGTAGTAATAATTAATGTTAGTTTAGATATCATTTGTTTTGTAGATGTTGAAAATTTGGATCTAATTTGTGTTGCAACTTGGCAGTAGCAAGTTAGATGTAGCACAAGAAGTACAAGTCGACACTTAGTGTTCGGTTTTCCGAAGGAACTGAAAAAAAATATGCTACCGACATGTGAAGACGTTTTCTGTGCATATTGTTTTCACCAGAAACAGCAGTGCCAATCTGTTAATGACATTGTGAGAACTGTCGCGACAGACTTGATTGAGATCTATAACACAGCTAGCATTCCTATATAAACCATTGAATGCAGTTCTACTTTTCAAGATTTTGATAATGTTGATAAGAAAATGATAATGTTGATAAGGAAAATGATAATGTTGATAAGGAAAATGATAATGTTGATAAGGAAAAGAGTTCAGAAAGTCAAGACACTGGTGGTAGCTCCATAGACGATTCAGATATAACAGACGAGGAGAACAGTGATAGTGATGGCAGCAGATGTGCACAAAACAGAAATCATTATCCAGAACTGTGTAAAGCTATTGATTGCTCTAAAAGTAGCAATCGAGATGCCTGTTTAATTGTGAATTCTGCCTTGAAAGACCTCGGATTTCTTTTCCCTGAAAATGCAAATTCCAGCAAACTATGCCGTCAAAGATCTGCATATTGGAAACCAAGATTTGTCTTGGTTTTGATGGTAAGATTGATGTTACTCTTACACGTGTAGGATCGACTCACGTAAGTTAAAAGAAGAACATTATGGTTTGGTTTCATTACCAAACCGAAACTATGTCGAACATGTTGTTCCAGCATCAGGCAGATCTGACGACATCTCAAAAGAAATTTTATTGGTTGTTAGAAGTACTAAATCAGAAACAACTTTAAGAGCACTCGTTTGCAATGGAACCAATGTTAATGTAGGAAAAAGTAATGGCATAATCTGATAAATTGAACAATATCTACAAAGACCACTTCAATGGTTAGTTTGTATGCTGCGTACAAATAAATTGCCTTTGAGAAAACTGATAGAAGTTATTGATGGGAAATCTACTGGTCCAAGAACTTCCAAAGGACAATTAGCAGGCGTGATGGAATTTAATCCTCAACATAAACTTATAATTGATTTCTCTCCTGTATCAGGCTGTGTTGCTGAGCTTGATGAGACCATAATGAGTGACCTGAGTACAGATCAGGTGTACCTGCTTAAAATATATCTGTTAATTCAACGTGGTTACAACGCCAGTAACAATTACATTGACTACTTGCAAACTGCTCAACCTAGTGCAGTCAGTCACGCCAGATGGCTAACTAAAGCCAACCGTTTGTTGAGGTTGTATGTTTGCGAACAATGTTCTTCCCATAATCTTCGACGTATTGTTTCATTCATACTGAACTTCTATGCAACATCATGGTTTCATTTCAAATCTCATCCAACATGCCAAGATGGTGCCAAGAATTTCTTCTTCATGTTGTCACTTTACCAGAAACTAGACAAGCCTGATCAGGAGATTATTGCGCCAGTATTGCAAAACAACAGCTATTTTTGCCATCCGGAAAACATCTTGGTGGCAGCTGTTGGTGATAATGATGGAAATATCAGGAAATTCGCTTGTGATAAAATTCTGCATGCTCATAGTGAACATTCCAATGATAGAATTCGTTGTTTTGACGAAAGCTTGACTAAACCAACTTCACGTGCAGGTCATACTTAGACATGATTGACTGAAACAAGGCCATCTTTGCTTCACCTCCACTTCTGGATGATATCACATCAGAAACAATTGTTAGTCATTCAAAAGTTATTCTACCTAATTTTCCATGCCATTTGCAAGATTTTGAGAGAAATATCAAAGATATATCGGCGGTCTGTGGTAAAGTTTACGGACACGATTCACGCTATGGTGTTATCATTCAAATAAAGAAATCGAGAATAGACTTGCCTAGTTTAGAAACTAAAGCTGATTTCCTACCATAAGTAAGACACTTATACTTAACATTTGTATGATTGATATTTGTAATGCATGCCATGTTGGTTACTTGCTTTATTTTCCTACGAAGATGTGGAATTGTCGGCTATATCAAGTAGAACGCTACTATCAGAATCAAGAGACGATATTAATGAGGCGAAAACCTATACGCGAGAAAGGCTCGAAAGTGCGATAATTTGCAGACTAAGGTGCTAGAAAACAATGATGTATATTATAAATCAGTTTTTTGTGTAATAGTTACTTTCATATAAAGCACTGATTTTCATTTGTCTCAGACCCTAATTGGAAAATTTGTTGCCCCACCCATATATATATATATATATATATATATATATATATATATATATATATATATATATATATATATATATATATATATATATATATATAACACAACATCTTATTCAATTGATGTGTTATATATATGCCATTATATATTAATGTCAGGTCAGGTTATCTTGCTACTGGCAACATATAACACAGTACAATCTGCTTCATGTCTTGCTGCCTTGTAGGATACGCTTATTTAGGCAAAGGCTAGGAGATACTAACTCCCACTTAAAACAATCCCTGCCTTGGGGCTCTTGTTTGGGTAAAGGCTAGAGATGGTGTCTCAATGAAAATACTCATCTTAGGCAGACGTTAAATACATCTGCTACTGTTTGTAGAAGGCCTCCAAGGCAGGAGACTTACGGGGTAAACAGATTCTATCTGTTGACCAGCCTCCCTCCCATTCTTTATCTATTAGGCTGCCGCAGATGTATTTATAATACATTGTTTCCAGTTTAGGATGTTGAATGCTGGATCTTCTTGATTCAATGCATGGTTTTTGCTTGTGTCTCTATTTTTATGACTAGGCAAGTCACTATATTATCTCCTTATGAGTGCACAGATCTAAAACTTAGTTTAATGGTTCTGAGGCCGGCTGGTAGTCAGGTTTGCCAAACTCTGTGGTAGCTCTCAGAGAGGATGATTCCACCAACAGCTGTTAAGTATCAGAGTACTAACAGTGCCATGTTGACCATAGATGGTGTCCCTATTTGTACTTTTGGTGTGCATTGTCAAGGCTACATTTGGAGCTCTTTGTTATGGCTTAGGATTTATTAATAGTAATGGACAATTGCTTGGACTATTAGATAGTGTACTGAGTACTATCTTTGTTTTGAGTCAAGTTCTTTAACAAATTTTAAAATGAGTAAAGAACCTAAAACTATAAAACACAAAAAACCATCATCATCACCAAGTTCTCTAAATCTATCATTCACTAATATTCATGGTCTTCAAAAGTAACTCTTTCTTCTGTTGAGTCTTATCTCTTGCAAAGTTCATTAGAACCTCTTGCTCTTTGTGAGACTAATTTGAATTTGGATGTCTCATTTGGTGATCTTAGTGTTGGTGGTTACCTTCCTTTAATTCATAAAGACTCCAATAGTCACATTAAACTTTTTCCCTTAACTTGTGCCTTTCTCAATCTCTAACTCAAATAGACAACTTTTCAACTTGCTTTTCAGACAATTTAAATAATTTACCTTCCCTACTTGACTTATGTCTTGTTTCTGATCCTAGTTAGTGCTAAGTTTCTCCACATTCACCCTAAGGTGCTGATCACAGTTTGATCTCTTTAAAACTTATCTCATTCTTCTTCATCATCAGAATCCTCGTATCATCGTACCTCTTAAAACTACCTTAAAGCTGACTGGAACTCTTTGCGTGATTTTCTTTGTGATGGCACTTGGGTAGAAATCTTTCGTCTTCCTGCTGAAAAATGTACTTCTTATGTAACTTCTTGGATTCAGGCTGGCTAGGAATATTTTATTCCTTCTTGATGATTCCAAGTCAAGCTTCACTCTTCTCCATGGTTTTCCTCTCATTGCGTTGCTGCAATTTCCAATCATAACCATTACTTTCATATCTATCAGCAAAATAATTCTCCAGAAAACAGACATCTTTAATATTGCTAGAAACCTTTGTTAAAAAGTTGTCTGAAGAATAGAAATTTTGCCTGAGAATAGCGGAAGCCGGCTATTCTCAGGTCACAAAATCTCATATTTCATCTTAAAAATTGGGCTTTCATGACTTTTTTTGAGAATTTTTAACAAAAATAATAATTAATAATAAGGGCAAATCTGCTGTTTAACCTCTCGAATGGTTCAGATATTGTCACCTCACTAAAAGACAAAGCTGAATTGTTTGCTAAGAATTTTTCATTAATACCGTCTCTTGATTCTGATAGTAGCGTTCTACTTGATATAGCCGACAAACAGGTTGATTCATTGCTTGACATTTGTATAACTCTAGCTTCTGTATCTAAATTGATTTTCTGCTTAGACTTTTCTGCAGCTTGTGGACCAGACAACATACCTGTTACAGTCTTGCAGGAGTGTTCTCCGGAGCTGTCGTCTAAACTTTCATAACTATTTAACAAGTCTTTGTCAGAGTCTTGTTTTCCAGCCTATTGGAAAGCAGCATTTGTTATCTTTATTTTCAAAAAAGAGCGATTTGACTTGTTTAACTACCTTTAAGATAATTGAATCCTTCCTTACCAATTGTATAAAATTTTTCCTCGATGGACAACCCATTTTTTCATATCCTGTAACTTCAGGGGTTCCTCAAGGTTCTATCCTTGGTCATATATTCTTTTTAATTTACATTAATAATCTTCCAGATACTCTCGCATCTAAGGTGGCATTGTTCACTAATGATACTACCATTTATTTTTGTCTTGATAAGAAGCCAACACTCTCTCATTGCTTGGAAGGGGCAAAAAGACCACATTTCTTCTACAGCATGGGGCTGACAGTGGCTAGTGAACTGTAATTCAGATAAAACTCAATTTTTTTCAGCTAATTGTTATCGCAATAATCTAGATCTTCCTATATTTATATATGGTAATTTACTCGATGAGTCATCAACCCTTCATCTTCTAGGATGAAGGGTAGATGACTCATCAGCATCTGCTAAAGTTGCATTTCTTTATTGTGCTCACCATTTTCTTACTCTGGATTCTATTCTTCATCTCTATAAATCTCAAATCCCCCATGCATGGAATGCTGTTGCCTTATCTGGGGCGAATCTTCCAATGATGCTCTTTCTCTTTTAGACAAGGTGCAAAAACGCATTGTTAACATAGTTGGACCTACACTTGCAGCCAACCTCCAACCATTATCACATTACCATAATGTGATAATAGTTATCATTATTTAACAACTTTTTATCAGTTGTTTTTTTTTGTATATAAAATAGTTGTTTTTATCCAATGGCATTTTTTTATTAGATACTACATACCAATTATTCATTATTGATTTACTATAATAAAAAGAGCAGTAAAAAAGTTGTGTTAAAAAAGAATCTTACCATAAACTGTAAGTACTTGCATATCACTAGCCCCATCTCCAATGATATTTCTTGGTTTGCATGTATACTTTCCTTGATAATAATTTTTCACTGGATTGAAAACATAGACATTGTTTGTTGTGTTTTGAATTAATGTATTTTCAAAATAAAACTGGTAAAAAATAAGTGATGGAAATGCAAATGTTGTGCAAGTTAATTTGTTTATATCATTTTCAAAAGATGTGCCAAACTGCAACTGCAGAACTGTATTTATAGGTTTATCTTAAAAAAAAATTACAAAAATTTTTTAAACTTAATACTTTGTGATACACTTTTATTCCTAGAGTTCAATTCAAATGCATATTTGTATTTGTTTTTGGTAAAAATAGTTTTGTATATTTTTTATTTGATCAAAAAATTTCTTGATTATATGTATTTGTATTTGATTTTGAATGAAATGTATGAAATGTATGAAATATATTGTATGAAATTTTTTTTGCGATGTATTTGTGATTCCATAAACTATATAATAACTGATAACTGTGGATAACTATTGTTTTTTTAAAGATGTACCACGAGGTTTGTTATTTTTTTTTCCATTTTTAATACTTAAATTAAATTTAAAATATTTAAACAATTTATATAATTTAAAATTTAAGGGATATTTGTTAGAAGACTTCTTTTCATTCTTCTATTTAGTAGACCATTTTATCAGTCTTGTCCGAAAAAAATCTTTATGTATTTTTTTAACCTAAGTACAAATTTTTGCACTTGTATTTGTATTTGAAAAATGCTGATTGCATATATTTGTATCTAGAAATCTATAATTAACGCATTTGTATTTGCTCAAATGTATTTGACCCCAACCCTAGTTATTACAACAAGTTACCCCCCCCCCCAACCTTTGTATATGTCATCACTAGCATAAACTATTCTATTATTTTAAAACTATATTAAAACTCATAAATTTTTCTTTAAATACTTTACAATAGCTAAAAAGAGAATTTTGATGTAAGTTAAAATAATAGAAAAAAATATCGCAACAGAAAATGTTTCACATATGTGAAATCATATACTTGTTGTATAAATGAACAATATAAAACTTATCAAAATAAAAAGGCTTATGGATAACACATTCCTAAAAATTCCTTAAGTACAGGAATTTTAACAACTTCTTTTAACAATCATCATGATCACCCTGCTTCTGGTATCATGTAACCCAGTGCTACCTGGCTAATGTCCTGCTGCCTTGTAGGGTTTACTTTTTTAGGCAAAGGTCTAAAAAACAAACGCTAAAAAAAAATTCTAAATCAAGCAAAGGCTTTATTCTCTTACCCTAGGAGAAATTACCCTTAACTTAAAAATCCCCTGCCTTGGGGTTCTTTGTTGAATAAAGGCTATTCAAGAGTGTCTAATATCGGAATTAAAGAGTGTAGCAAAGCACTTTAATAATAATGAACAAATAATTAGTTTGAATGTGGGAAAAACAGAAGTAATGCTATTCGGATCTGCAAAAAAACGTAACAAGAATGTACTTTATTTAGGTTACGAAAAAGAAATAATTAACTTTGTGAAATCATATAAATACCTAGGATGTAAATTGGATCCAACGCTTTCTTTAAAAAATCATTTTAAAGATAGTTATAGAAAAGCATGCGGTTGTTTAAAACTGCTGAGTAAATTAAAGATCTTCCTTCCTGCAAAGGCAGCTCTCCAGATTTTTTTTTTAGCATCTAACATTATTTAAAAAAAACAACTAAACAACCAATTTTTTTAAAGCAGCATTGACGTACACTTTATGCTTCACGCATTGACGTACACTTTATGCTTCACGCATTGACGTACACTTTATGCTTCATGCATTGACGTACACTTTATGCTTCACGCATTGACGTACACTTTATGCTTCACGCATTGACATACACTTTATGCTTCATGCATTGATGTACATTTTATGCTTCACGCATTGACGTACACTTTACTAATTTTATTACTTTTTCTACTATTTGTTATTTTTGGATAATTATAATTTGTTTTAAGTTTTAATTTTTAAACAGGACACATGGTGATAACAGTTTTTATAAATGAATGTGTATATCCTGTATAAATAATTTTAATAATAGAGAGTGTCTCTATAATAATACTCATCTTTGGCAGATGTTAATGGCATCCAGCTACTGTCTTGTAGAAGGCCTCCTAGGGAAAAACTTTAGGGTAAGCAGAATAATTTTATTAACAAGCCTCGAACCCTTTTATCTATTAGGCTGGCATAGTTGAAAACTGGTGTTACATTGTTTCCTGCCTAGAGTGATGAATATTGAATCTTATTGACTCTACTTTTGGCTTGTGCCTCCTTGATAGTGGCTATGCAACTTTCCTGTTATTTCTTAGTAAGGGTACAGCTCTAAAACTTAGTTTAATGGTTCTGAGGCCAGCTGGTTGTAAAGTTTCCTGAATTCTGTGGTAGCTCTTAGAAAGGATGATTCCATCAAGTGATGTAAAATATCAGAGTATTACCAGTGCAATGTTGCACATGGATGATGTCCCTGTTAATGCTTTTAGTGTGCATTACCAAAGCCACATAAGGTTCCAAAGTTACAACTTAGCGCATTAGTGAGACCACATAAAGAGCCCTGTCTTACAACTTAAGGTTAATTAGCAGGACTGAGACAACTGCATAGCTCATTGTGATGCTGATGCATCTATATATGAATGAATATAGATGCTGTGCTCTATATATGAATGAATCAAGTACTCTTTAAACAAAATCATGCCCAAAGTAACCTGAAATAATAAATATAAAGAACCAGTCCCACTACATAACAATTTCAATATATTTATAAATATAATTTTTTCACAATTAATTGTCTTCAAAGCAACATTTTAACAGTTAAATCTTACCTCTTGCAGAATTCACTAGACTTGCTTGCACTCAAAGACTCCATATATACGCTCTAGCCAAGGACTCACATGCTTGGCTAGAGCGTATAGTTACGCATCAATTCAGGAAAAACTAGGTTTGAATTATCTGACCATTCTATTATGTACCTCTACCTCTTCACTCTATAACCTTTCTCTTTGTTCTTTTACATTACTTTTAACATTCAAACTCTATTTCATGGGTTTGATTTTACTACCTCAATCAATGATAAGGTAGAACTATTTGCAAATTATTATATTATAATATTTTCAAATAACTTTTCTTCTAATTTTACTCTCAAACCTTAATGACTTTCTGCTATTCCAGGATTCACCTACAGTTAGACATCCAAAACCACTCTCTTAGATTAAATCATTTCTCAATTAAACTATTTACAGCTTGTGGTCTAGTAGTATTCTTACAGCCTGTGGTCTAGTAATATTCTTACAGCTTGTGGTCTAATAGTAGATTCCGTTTGTATCAATATCAAAGATTCTGTTACTCTCCTTGTGGTCTAGTAGTAGTCTTACAGCTTGTGGTCTAGTAGTAGTAATCTCCTTTAAAAACTTATTCCCTACCTTACAGAAGTAGCTAGCGCTGTATTTTCAGTTAAATGATTTGAGACAATGCAGATATAAACTTATAATTAATAGTCAATATTCTATCCCTGGCACTAGATCTACTGATTATAAAGTCTTGAAACTCTTCTTTCTTGCAAACATAGATTACTGACAACATTTGTGTCATAGTCTTGCAAAAGTGTTTTTCAGTACTCTCTTTAAACCTCTCTGAACTATTTAAAAAGTTCTTGATTGAACCTTGTTTTTCTACCTGCTAGAAAATGGCATCAGTGGTTCCAATTTTTAAAAACTCTTGAGAATATTCTGACCCCTCCAACTATCACCCAATAAGTCTTCTCTCTATTATTAGCAGGGTCTTTGAGTCTTTGATTAACAAACTTTTATTATCATATATACCATCTTAAATCAAACAACTTTCTGACAACCAATATGGTTTTGGATCTTCTCATTCTATGGCTAACTTGGTCTGACTAAAAGATTCGATTGCGCATTAGATGGAAGTGATATGGAATTGCTCTTAATATATCTAAAGCTATCAATAAAGTTTGGCATGCTGGTCTTCTCCATAAGCTTGCTTCATTAGTGTATCTGGAAAAGTTTTTGAGATTATAAAATCATTTCTTTCAAACAACTTTATTAAAGTCATCATCAAAGGCCAACACTCTTCTTCATTTTTAGTAACTTCTGGGGTACCTCAAGATTCTATGCTTGAACTTGTCTTGCTTCCTATCTATATTAATGATCTTCCTGACATATTTAGATGTTAGTCTTCTTTTCAATTGCTTAGTACAGGCAGCTGATCTTGAATCTGATCTCATTTCTGTAACTGATTAAGGCTTTTAGTGGCATGTGAATTTTAACTCCAACAAAACTCTTTACTGCAAACAATTATCACAATTTTTATTAAAATTCATATATATATATGGTTGTATATATGGTTGTATATACATCTGCAAAGCTTAAGCCACTTTCCCATCGTGGTATGGTTGCATTTCTTTCTTTTTTCTAAAAATACTATTATGGTTGATGTTCAAGAAAGCTAACACCCATCAACTAAAATTCATTCTCACTCGTTCAGCAAAGTTGCATCTTTTTACTGTACTTGTATAACTATTTAAAACTTAGTTTTTGTTTCCCCGCAATCAAAACGTTAAAAAGAAAAAACTCCTTTAACAAAAAAACGATTTTTTCGACATTTTAAAATAAAGCATTATATTATATGTATATATGTATATATGTATATATGTATATATGTATATATGTATATATATATATATATATATATATATATATATATATATATATATATATATATATATATATATATATATATATATATATATTTCAGGGCTTGAAATAAGCGTCAGATATCAGACATTGTCGGGCAATTGTCTAGTAAAAAACAATATCTATTGGTCATTTTGTCCAACATATTTTATGTGGATTTATTTTCTAACCGTTTTAGTTGTTCCAAAATTATTAATAAATTCAGTATTATATATAAACTTTGTTTTTTGAACTTTTTTTTTTTTATACAAAACAAAATTGAAGTTGAACACACAGCTATGTTAACAAAATACATCATTTTTTAAGTTAACTCATTTTTTAAAAGACGCAAAAACATTGCATTTTTTTGAATTAAACAGCCCAGTTTTTATTACTCATGTTAAATTGTTGCAATTAATTATTACTTCAAATTTATAGTTAAACTTTTTTTTTTGTCCGATGATTTTTATAAATTTCAAACAAATATTTTAGCTTTTAAAATTTTAGCGTAGTAGTTATTTTAATGCTTATAGAAACCAGTACATTTTATTGCACTAATAAATTTGAGTTGTTATGTAACGTTTGTTTTCGCACTAAAAAATTTTGCTAATACAAGCGCTTATAAAGCTAATCCTACAAAAAGTTTGAAAAGATAAAAAAAATATATATTTAAATAAATGTAATTGCGTATGATACTTTGATAATTTAAATAAAATGGACTTATTGCGAACATTATAATTAAAAAATTACTTTATTTAATAAAGTAATAAATAAACTTAATAATTTATGTATTCGATATATTTACATAGTAATTAATGTATTTAATAATTGTGTATTTTATTATACATTTTTATTACATATTTGATTATGCATTTAATAATTACTTAATTTATATATTTAATATATTTACATAATAATTTATGTATTTAAAAATTTACGAAGCATTTTGCATAATATAGTAATTTTAAAAAAACGTAATATAAATATAATTTCCTTTTCAAATTTTAGTTTTTGAGCTTAGATTTTTTCTTTTTTTTAAAGATTTTCTTTTCGTTAGATAAATTATTTTACAAATTTTTCTTTTTATTTTCAGCGCATTTTGAAGCGACTAGAGTTGTTAAAATAAAATGTGTGGTCAAGTTGTAAAAACAAAATATTTTAAGCGTATTCAGGAATGGCATTCGATCGCACTTCTTTAATTTTTATTGGACATGTCCAGCAAACTTGAGTCTTTACTGGACAAATTGTCCGGTAGAAATAAGTTTGTTATTTCGAGCCATGTATATATATATATATATACATATATATATATATATATATATATATATATAATATATATATATATATATATATATATATATATATATATATATATCTGTGTGTGTGCATATATATGTATATATATGGACAATTCCACGGCGGAAAATCAAAAAGTAGTCAAATAATATTCTTTTTTTCGTCAATTTTTAACAAATGAATATTGATGTAGACACATGAAAGTTTATTTAAAATATATCTTTAATGTAAAAATTAATTTATTTAAGTTTTATTTACTTCTGAAAGTTACGGTTTTTCTCTTTGTTGCATGGTATCATTGTAAATAAATAAATAAAAATAAGAACCATATAAATACTTTTATTTAGACATTAAAAAAAAAAAAAAGATTTATTTGCTATTCTCCTTATATAAAAAAATCAGTTATAACGTTTTATATTTTTGTTTTAGTAAAACAATTTGTTTGTAAATGCATTTAAGGGGTGTCATCCATAAAGCACATCACCCTATATTTGTCAATTATTAACCCCTCCCTCCTATCACAAATGATCTCATATACCTGAACCCCCTCTCCCTCCTGACCTGTGATAGCAGTTTTAATGTCAAAGAAAATTCTGAAAGATTTATATGTAAATACTTTGCAGCATTTTAAAAATTGAAAATAAGGCAATACGCATAAACGTAAGAAGTGTAAGTAAAAAGTTCGACAAATCTTAAAAAGTAAAACATACATTGTGTGTGGTACTTAGTATATATTGCATTATACTAAATACGCTAAAAGACTAAATAGGCTTGCGTTATACCGCACACAAAGTATGCAGTTTTATAAAGCAACTTTTGCTTTTAAAGATTTGTGTTTTGTAAAATTAGAACATTTAATTAAATCCAGTCCAATTATAACGCAGTTTAAGAAGCAACTTTGCTTTTCAAGATTTGTGTTTTAATTAAACGTTCAAAACAAGAATATTAAGTAAAATGAAAACAAAAATACTTTCTTATTTAAATGACTAAAATAAGTATTAATGAAGTTAATAAAATAGTTTTTTAAAATTGATCTTGGTCTTGCGGAAAATTTATTTTGATTTGATAACTTTCTAAACTTGATAAATTTGATAAATCTTATGAAAAATCACTAAGAGTGCCAAAAGTTTTTTAAGATTTCCTTTGCTTATCATTTTTGATGAATGACTTCAATACTTTTGCAATTCTTTTGTTATGTAACTCTAACTCTTAATAGTAGATATCAAAAATCCATGGTATTAATTACTCTGTAACATAAGTGATGTAACATAAGATAAATACATAGTATCAAAAAAATCAGTTTACTTTCCTTAGCCAGTCACCTCTGATAAATTTTAATATATTTTTTAAATTGGTATGGAATTCTCAACATCTTGTGAAAGTTTCTAATACAAACCACTTTACTGACTCGCAGAAATCTGACCTGAAAGTTGAAGAAATTTTTTTACCTTGTTTTCCCTGTAACATAAGTTAGGTAGCATTTTTAGTAATAAGTTTGCCTTCTTTTAACAAGACTCAAAACTTTTTAGCCTATTTTATTCTTTAGAATCACAAATTTCATACAAAATAGCTAAAAGTTTAATTTACAGTTTAAATAGGCAAATATTTGATAAAGTTGTTGTGCGTGTAATGTAAGTTAAAAATAGAATTGCTCATATGTGTATATACAGGCCTCGGCGGTAGTAATTGAGCGTGAGAGCGGAGAAAAGCTCTCCTAAAACCAACATGGCAAGCTATGCGATCTGTTCTTTTAAACTGCTTTTTACGAGAGCTTTTGGTTTTTGCACAATCTGTTTATTTATATAAAAATTGCTTATTAAATATAAAATTTAGTTTTATACAAGTTACTAGCACATGTTTGTAACGTTAATGTTACAATAATATTCACATAACAAGAGTCATTTATTGCGCCGTGAAAAAATTCTTTAGACGTAAAATTTTCTTAACTTTGCAAAAACCGTACCTATTTATTATCCAATGAATTAAATTTTTTTGACTCATCGTTTTTCATTTTAGTTACAATAATAATTAAACTTTTGAGAGAAAAAAAAATACTTATGCGAGAGCTGTAAGTTGCTCCCGTAAACTGTTTTAAGGGAGTGTGGATGAGAGCTAAAGCTCTCGCTTCCTGCTCAGGCCTATATATATATATATATATATATATATATATATATATATATATATATATATATATATATATATATATATATATATATATATATATATATATATATATATATATATATATATACATACATATATATATATATACATATATATATATATACATATATATATATATATATATATATATATATATATATATATATATATATATATATATATATATATATATATATATATATATATATATATATTTGTCATTCACCTCCTCAAGGTAGAGAAGGCCACTACAGACGAGGAGGCTACTTAATAGTGGTTACCACCTTCTCTCAACTCTATAACTCCAAAACATGAACCTTTGACAAACAAGGCCATTGCGCGGAGAAACAAATTGAGCGTGGTACTTTTTTTTCTCAACATTTGTAAATAGTTCATAAATATGAATCTTTAAAAAAAATAATGTTTATATGCAACCTGCTGAAATAATTCTTAAGCAAAACAACTATTTGAAAAAATGCATACTATTAAAATCTAAAATAAGCAAATTATCAAAATAAATGATCATATTTAATCTTAGTATTATTGAGAATCACCTAACTAATTATATTTACAAAAAAAAAATTATTAATTTTTGAAAATTAACTACTTTTTTTATAAAAATTAGTGAAATTTTGAAATGCAAAATGTAAAATTTGTCGGTAACTTTATCTGTAAATTTACCAGTAAATTTTGACAATTTTGCAATAGATACACACCATGGTATTTTATTTGAATAAAAAATTTGTTCATAATTTCAAAACTGACTGACAGTTCTTTGAGTTCTAAAAAATATCAAGCTTTTGACATTTTTTTTGGAGATAAAATTACAACTCAATGACAATCATGGATGCGTTGCGGATCCTGTGATGATTGGTTGTGTGGATCTTGCTATTTTACTATGGCCAACGAAGAATTGCCAATAACCATACAAAGCTCATTTAAAGCAAAGTCGTGTTTTTTTGTTAATTGAAAAAACCTTTTTAAATTAATTGAAAAGTATATTTCTAATTTTATTTGCCAGTAGCATAGCTAATGTGATAATGGCCAAAGAAATAAAAAAGTTGAATAATTACAATAAAAATTAAAAAAACTACTACTTATATTTAAAAAAAAATTTTTTTATTTGCTCCTTTTTGTTTTCTTTGGTGCCCTCAAAAGACTTTTTTTAAGCCCAGGGCAACACCCTCCTTAGTTAATAATATTATCTGCATTAATATCATAATTTTACAATGAAACAACATTTAAAAATTAGTTTTCATTAATTGTGACGTTAAGTTTGTGAAACGTCATTAGTATTTATATAGCAGCCAAACTTATGAGGTGGTATTGAAAGTTTGGTCAAAGTAGATGTTTTCATTTTAGATTAAATATTGAGTACTAGTTTTTATTTTTTATTTTTTTATTTTTACAATATCAATTATCAATATAACTTTTTTGTATTTTTCAGGAAAAAAAATTGAAAATTTTTTATTTATGTGTGATTAATAAATGCTAAAAGTTTAAGAGACAGAACTTAGGCGATATTACGGTATGTATATATAAATATAAGCTTCATTAAATTCATACAAGAGTTGTTTTGTTTAATTAAAAAGCATTAAAATGATTTGAAAGAAAAAGTTTTGATTTGCTTGAATTATAGAAAAAAGTAATAGTATAAAATAATGGGAATAAACAAATCACTATTGTAAAAGTTATAGTTTTTTAATTAAAAATTTTGACAAAAGAAAATGCTATACAATGAGTAAGTTAAACATGATTACAAGCAGCATCTACTTCAAAATCAATTGCGTTTCTGCCTAATCTTTTGGTCTTTTTCTTTAAAATAGTTGTTAACTACACTTTCTAAAAACTTAAAACGAAAATCTTGCTCCTGGTTCACTCCTGCATGCACATACATTAAGCTTTTAATATCTTTTTTAGCCTCTGCTTCTGGGACTCCTTTTTAAATCTGAGAGGGACAAAATAAACAATTATGGCTTCTTTTAGTTATAATCTGAGGACAATTCTGCAAAAATTTAAAATTAGATTCCACTTGACCATTAATATTTTTAGCTGATCCTTTTGTAATAAAAAAGCGTTTATTTTCCTGAACTTTGATTTGCAATGGCTTTTTAAAGACTCTTTGACATACTGACTTGTAATCAAACACATTCCAATCTACTCCAGAAATTTTTGCAGCTCCTTGAGTACTGTAAACATTTTAGTACTTTTCCGGAGAATATATTCTTTCAATTTCTATAAACTTTTTATCAAACTTTTTATATTCAAAAGTTCCAAGTATACACAGTCACAACATATGCCCTTGAACAGCTAACAAAAGTTCAATTGTTTTTACTAATACTGGCACATGTCTTAACAGATAGAAGCCTGCCATGTAAATCAAGCGCTATTTTTATTTTGACCACCACAAGAATCAGAAACTAAGCCAATAGTGTCTACGTCATTCATGTTTGTACTGCAAAGCTTGTTAAACACTGCGCTGTAGCAGGAAGAACTATTTTTTTTGAAGTTGTTCTCATTCCAAGTATAGATAGTGACATTATCTTTGTTTATACATCCACTATTTTTATTTTCTACAACACAAAAGTTGTATAAGTATAGTTGTCTACTGTAATGCATTTGTTCTTTGTTTGTGAACAGCTAAATCAGTAATCAAACTGTTTTTTCTTTCTAAATCATTTTCACACTTTATTTGGTGTCAAATTCTTTCACAAAATGAACATGCATCTAATTTAGGAGAGCCAAACCCTAAATTAAAGTTGAGTATAAAATTTTTTGGAAAAATTTAAGTTACTGGTAGATTAGATTGCTTCTCTGTGTATATTTTCCAAACATTTTTAATGCTTTTTAGCTCTGATGGCAGATACAATTTTTTAGATTTAATTCTGCTGTAATGACTCTTTATAAACTCTACCACAGCATTATGCTTATCACTAAATTTGTGACTATTTTTATCACGACCTCTGTTTTCTTTTCCATTTTTAAAGAAATTATTAGCAATATTTTGAAAACTCGTGTGAGGAGGGGGGTGGGGTTGTTAACCTTTATAAGCTTGAGTGGGTGGGAAAAATTTACAAAAACTAATCTAAGTCCCCTCCTGTGTATTAGGCACCTAAGAGTAGATATAAACAAAGTAAGATAAGGGCTAGCTTCGATTAAAAGATTTACTACTTACAATTTCAAAAAAAAAAATCAATCCTCTTTATTTTATTTTTCTTGCATTTCCCTTAGTAAGATGGTTGTTTGCTTTTTCTCAACAGCTAAAAAACTTTCTTTAACAGGTGATGCGGAAGTTATCGGACAAAATAAAAACGTCAATAACTTATTTATAAATAAAAAAACAAACTACTATTATATTTTTTTAAATAAAGCATTTATCTTTTAATAAAAATATATTATTTTTTATATGAAAAAACACCACCATTTGCAATTGATCTCAATTTTGCTCTGACGCCTTTCATATGAGACTGTAAAAAGTTTAAATCAATTTCTTGTAGTTTTAGTTTAATGTGATCAATCAAAACTTGCTCTGTTGAAGCTTGCCAATCTCCCTTGTGAACCTTCTGTGCCAAATGTCCCCAAAAATTTTCGATTGGTCATGCTTGAGGCACATTTGGGGGATTGGATTCTTTATCAACGTAATAGACATATTGGTCCATCCAATTTAGAGAATCTTTAGAATAATGAGAACTTGCTAAATCTGGCCAAAATAAATAGTTAAAGTCTCCATGATACTTGTGAATAAATGGAAGAAGTTGTTTTTCTAAACATTCATTAATATAGATTGATGAATTGATCGCTACAGCCTTGGTGTAAAAGTGCGAAACAATGGCTCGGACATACCACGGTCAGATATGGCTATCCACATTAATTATTTTTATTGGAAATTTCTCTTTTCCTATAAAACGAACACTTTCTGGGCATGTCTTTTTGTTGTTTGTGTAGTATCCAGAATTTCCAGGCATGTTGTCCCCTGCAAAACAAAAGTATTTTTCGTCATCGACGACTAGAAGCGATTTTGTGTTATAGAGTTGGTTAACTAGTTTCCTGCTTCTTTTCTTTGCCTTTATTTGTTGTTCTATAGTGTATTTTGGAGTCTTTTCACGTTTTCTATATTTAATATTCATTTTTTTTAACTGACGACCGATTGTCGATTGATTTACACCGAATATAATAGCTATTTTTCTGTGACTGACCCCTTTTTGATTGTTAACAAGTCTCGTTAAATCGGCTTACTTTTCTCTAGACCAGGATGTCGGACGACCAGGGTGCTTTCTATCAGAAAACAACTGAACAGTTTCAAGTCTTTTTAAGTTATCATATATTGTACTTCGAGCAAATCCTTCCTTTTCAAAATGATTTACGATTTATTTATTTTTTATATTAGGCTTATTTACAAAAAACATTTTTAGTCGCTTTCGAAAAGATTCTCGTTCAGCTGCATTTAACCTCATTTTAAATAATTGTGTTTCAAATAATAAAGTTTATATTTTATAGAACGCTTATGTCTACGCATAAAAGCACAAAAACTAATTATTATGCTCAAATAATGAAATTAGGATTTGTCCGATAACTAATATTTAAATAGATAATAGATTTCAGAATATAGAAAAATAATAGAATATAGAAATAGAATATAGAAATGGAATTAACTCAAAAAAAGTTTTTAGCGCATTTGGCACAGGGGCTCCTCATATATGAAAAAAAATTTTTCTTCTATGAGTTAAAAAAATATATATTTTTAACTCATAGACCTTTTAAATCATCTATTTATCTCATAAATATTCATTTTAAATATTTCATTATATACTTATTTCAAATAATAATTTTTGCAATAAACATATACTGATATACAGTATACACATAAAATATACAGTCAAAACAAAAATTTGGTCCAATTGTAAAAACAACTTTTATGGATTCAATGATACTGTTTATAAATAGGTAAAACCACTAAGCTAAAATATAACACAATACATACTAAATTACAACTTTTGAAAAAACAGAAAAACAAAATATGATGAATTCAAACCTACTTAATTATACTGAAACATACTTTGTCTAATTTCAATTTCTAAATATCAATTTAGACTATTATGAGAACCAAAGCAACTAAAAGACTTACATTGCACAACAACAGAGGTATTCAAGGTTTGAAAACCCAGCTCATTTTTTGCAAGACATTTATAAAATCCAGTGTCATTTATTTGAATATTTATTATTGTAAGAGTAGTCTGGACATTTGTGTAAAAGTTATTGTTAACTGATATTGGTGCACTTATAAAATATCTGGAATTATTTTGAAGGGCATTATCATCTTTATCGAACCAAGTAATTACAGCAGCTGGCTTTGATGATGTTGAACAAGTCAAACGCAACTCTTTTGTTTCAATTGGAGCTGATTCTAATGACAATAATGTATTTTGTGGTCTGCCTAAATAATAAATTGATAACATATTATAATTTGTTAATTATGTTAGTTAACTACAAACAAGTATTTACAATTAAAAATAATTACATTTAAAACTTGAATCAAGAATCTGTATACCAAACTGAAAGTTTTATTTAAATAAATATAAAATTTTAAAATTATCTTACTAAGATTGAATCATGAAAAGAAAAGAATGGATGAAATAAAGATAATGGATGACAGAAAGGGTGAATAAAGCCCATAAAATCAATTTTAATCTTTTTAATTGAATAAAACACTCAAAATTGGTATTTTTAAAACAAAATTTAAATAAAACAGAAAATTTTGACTTGTATAACTTAAATGTGCAGTGACATCGTGTCATTATTGTAGGCTTTTAAGCTAAAAAGCTTTTTTAGTTTCTTTATACTAAAATTTAGGCATGCTGTGTATGGACACAAAAACTAGACATATTGTGTATGGATTCAACAAGTTTAAATTCTGATATAGATTGAAGCGTAAAAGCCGGCAATAAAGACAGGCTTTTAAGCTTCAAGACAAACTGTGCCACTGTGCGTTTGATTAGATTGCATAAGTCATAATCTTGGATTGTTTTAAACTAACTTTGAAGAACTTATCAACAAATTGGATATGTAAAAAACTCTGTAGAAAAATCAATAAAACTGTTTGTTCTTATGGAACCCAATGGATTGTACATGCACAAGCTTGTTTAACTGTTTAAAAGTTATAAACTTATTTTATTTTACATTTTTGACATGGGTTATCTAAGGCTTTTTTCATTTTAACTGAGAAAAATTTTTTTATTAAGTTATTAAACTTATTTTGGTCTACCAGAAGCCCTACATGACATTAACATGTTCATTTCTTAACAATTAAATTGATTGTTTTATCAAACAGAGTTTTCCTTCTTATAGCCAAATTGCTTTTACCATAACTAAGGAGACTCCGATGCCCTAAACACCAGTGTTAAGTCATATTTGAAACAAACTAAGTTTACTTAGGACACTTATTAAACTACTACACTTCAAACATTGAAAAAAAAAAAAAGACAACTGATCTTAAATATAGTCTTTCCGCTGCAGTAGTTAGAGACTTGTAGATTACTGGTAGGTAGGTGTAGTTACTGGTAGGTAGGTTTTGGACTTGTAATTACTGGTTTATTATTTTTGATAACTTGATAATTTGATATTAATTAAAATGAAGGCTGAATTGATATGAAGTGATTTCAATTTTAAATATTAAGAAAATTAGGAAAAATGAGGTCAGCAATATTTTGCCGACCTTAATCTGTTAGAGGTTGGCATCAAAAAAAACATGGTACAAAGGTTTCACCATAAAACATAGAAACAAGGTCAGCAATTTTTTGCCAACATAATACACTTCTAGGTCAGCAGTTTGGTCTGCTAAGCCTAATTCTGAGGGTTGATATATATATATATATATATATATATATATATATATATATATATATATATATATATATATATATATATGCGGTAGTGGTGTAGTGGTAAGAGCGCTCGCTTTGTAAGCGAGAGGTTCGGAGTTCGACTCCCACCACACCCCTGGAAGTACCGTGCTCAACTTAATTTCTCTGCGCAGCAGCCTTGCTCGGCAAGGTTCGTGTTTCGGAGTTAAAGAGTTAAGAGAGGGTTGCACCACGAATAATAACTAAAAAATAAAAAACACAAAAAAATGAGTAGCCTCCTTGACTGTAGTGGCCCTCTTCGGGCCTTGGGGAGGTGAATAATCTAAAATATATATATATTTATATATGTCAACCCTCAAAAATAAATTAGCCCAAATACACACTTTTACTTTTCGGATATTCAATAACCATTAACCAATTAACCATTGAAAAAAGGAAATCCAAAACATGAAAATAATGGTTGCAACAGATAGCATGCAATTTGTTTAAAATGTTAACTGTTTAACAAATAAATTTATTATACAAAGTAAAGTGAAAATCAACTTCTGTATAAAAATAAAAAATAAAAAATAAAACGTAAACTTCTATATAAAATAACTAGTTATGAAATTAATAAAAGTAAAGAATAATATTCTCGGTGTTTAGTGAGGAACCAAATTTTTACAATTTATAGTATTTTATAAAAATCTTGATATTTTATTATAGTTTCTAGGGTTTTATGCAATTCTTGGTACTTAATTGGTTATGTTGTTAGAGCTTTATGTGATACTGGTACAATCAACTGTATGCTAATTTAGCACTTAATTGGATATATGGTTTCCATAAAAGATTAGTAGTAAACAAAGACTCAGTGAGAGGGTTGCCATTCATTAATATAGGAATATTGACAGTATTTGTTGGAGTTAAAATTTACAAGCCACGGCAAGTCCCAATAAGTCACAGAAGTGAGATTAGATTCAAGATCAGCTGCCTGTTCTATGTGATCAAAGAGACAAGACAGGAGTATAAATTTGAGTCATCGACAAAAAGAGCTACTTTAGATAAAGTTGTTGGAAAGATCATTAATGTAGATAAGAAACAAAACAGGACCAAAGATAGAACTTTAAGGTTCCCCAGAAGTTACTAGAAATGAAGAAGAGTGTTGCCCTTTGAGGATGATTTTAATAAAGTGGTTAGAAAGAAACGATTTGATTATCTCAAAAACTTTGCCAAATACACCATATGAAGCAAGCTTATAGAAAAGACCAGCATGCCAAACTTTGTCAAAAGCTTTAGCCTCTTTGCCTCCATAAAACATGGTCACGATATACGTTTTTAGTTTATTTTTTGAAGCTCAATCATTAAGAAATACTCCTGAGGGCATACCATTTTCTAGGACACCAAAATGACACACTGCAAAACACCCTAAAAAAGTCAGTAATAACTTTTTTTTAGATAGGTATACATGGTCAAAATTTATGTTTTTAGGGTAACATTTCAAGCTTTATCCATTAAAAATACTCCCATGTTCACCATCATTATAGTGCTATAACTCTAGGACACCAAAAGAGCACTTTTAAGCATCCAATTAAAAAATATTTCAGAATTCTTATATAAAGTCATAATAAATGTTTTTACGTCAATTAGATAGGACTTATCCGTTAAAAATATTCACAAGATTATAAAATATATCAAAGACACAAAAAAAAAACACTGGAAAGCACAACAACAAAAAAAGAAATAAAGAGGAAAGTTGTTAACTTTTCTAAAATAATTCCACAGTCACAATATGTTTTTTAAATATATATCTAGGGACCCATGAAAATTTTAAATGAATAAAAAAAAATTTATTTAATGTGAAAAAGATTTCAAGATTAAAAACTTTTAAATTAAAAGTACTTAATTAAACCTTAAATACATTAATTGGACTTGATTAAATCATTTAAGTTTAAAAAGACACAAAGTTCATAACCAACTCCAATATATTAACACAAGCAACATTATTATGGCAATGTTTTGTCCACTTAAAATTCTAAATCATGAAAGTATTAGATTATGGGAACAGCAATACACTATCTAAGAGTCTACTCAAAGGCCACTCATGATTCAAATGGGGAAAGAGTCAAATTAAATTATCTAATCTCTTTCTTTATTTAACAACTGTATGAAGGAAGATGAAATTATTATTGAGCATAATGAAAATCAATACCATGTTAAAGTAAACATCGTCGTTCATAGTTTGAACAGAAAGACTTCAAATATTTATCAAGGTCTTGAAGGTTCATATTGTGATCTTTGAAACCTTTCAAAAGAACAATGTGAAAATATACAAACAATTCAAGATGGTTTCATCATAAACAGGGATGTTAAGTCCATGCAACAAATATTTCTTGACAAAAAGGATTATACCAATTGACACGGTCAAATTACAAGTTCAATTACATGTTCAAATGTTAGATCCTTTCAGGTTTTACATAGTTTGCTCACGAGCTTTGATCATTTTATGAAGGTAGTTGTTCACATGGCGGCAAGCAACCTAACTAGGAAAGACTCTAAGATAAACAAAAACACAAAATTGCTGAAATAAGGATTTGCAGAATCAACTAAACAGGGAGGGGAGGGGGGATGGGGGAATACGACAACTGGAAATGTTGCCATAAAACTTTTACATAATAATGTATTGCGAAAGGTAATTACAGATCACATATCAGGTCAAATAGACTGCAAACTAGTTGAAAAGTATGGCTTGCTTCTTTCCACAATTCGGAGAGCAACGTCATCTGGCAAAAAAATTAATATTGAGCTATACAAACAAATGTGTCACGAGCTTGCATCAACAAGAGTTTTAGTGGGTAAGTATAACTCCAACGCTGCACAAAATTCTTGCTCATAGATGAGAGTTAATAAAATAAATAAATCCATCAGTTTGAAATAATGAGTGAAGCAGGAATGGAAGCTAATAATAAGCGTCTCAGATACTTTAGCAAAAAACAAGAAAAATTATTCAATTGATCAATATAGAAGATTGCTTTAAAAGACTTTGGCTCGGGTCTGACCCATTAGTTGCAGAAGAACAGAGTAAGAGCGACTATTTTGTTAAAAACTGTTTAGATAAAGGGTATTTTAAACACTCATGTATGAGCAGAAGTGCATCAGCTGATGATATTTTAAACAACCTTTTTGTTAGTAAATAAATTATTTTTGTAACACATGTGCATTTGTTAACTTTTCAAAACCAATTTCTTAGACTTTGACCTCAAGATGGCAATTTTGAAACTCGTTTTTTTCAAAATCCTTTAATGAGGCCAACTCAAGCTTTGCAGAAAATGAAAGCTTTTATTTTGTAGTTTAGAAATCATATTATAAAATCATAATATATAGGTTTAGTAAGGCGCCATTAGCAGTTTTTAAGATAATGACTGAAATGTTCAAAAACTACATCAAGATCATGTAAAAAATTCACAGTTTTTATTAGTGAACGGAAACTTTTGGCTTCAGCCGAAATTTCGGCCGAAACCGAAACCGAAATTTCTGCTTCAACAATTTTTTTACTTTTCCTGTTTCGGCCGAAATTTCGGTTCAAACCGCAACCGAAATGAACCAAAACTTTTATAAGATTTTTTTTATGTTTTAATTTAGAGTGGAATCATGACGGTTTCCTAATTGTAATTGTTTGTTAGTAAAATAATTTTTAATTATAACATTTGTAGAAATTTTAATTGAAATCATATTACATAATAGTTTTAAGTTACTATTCTCGAAACATTCTTAAAATGAATTAACATTTAAGTAAAGCAACCCAAACCAATAGTTTCATCAAAAGTTTCTCAGTGCTAAATTTTACAATGGAAAATAATCGATAAAAAACTGGTTTATGGAATCATTTTACCGTGACAGCTAGTGATTTCAAATACGGAACTTGCAATATCTGCAATTTGAAAATATTGTGGATCGCACAATCCAAAACTTCAATCACTTAGCGGACTTACATCACATCACATTTCATCACATTTAAGAAGTCGTTTACTCTAAACAATCTCCTAACTGAAAAAGCAATATTCAATAATCAAGACATTCTTTCAAATGAAAGAAACAGACTTTTGCCAGAAAACATGAAAAAAAAGTATTCTGCAGAGAAAATACTTCAATTATTACCTTTAATTATTGATGTCTAGACATATTATAGTTTTTATCAAACTATGTTTCATGGTGATTGCTTAGATATATGTAAAATAGTTTTTTTTGCTTTAATTTGGTGATCATAAAAGGCTCAGGGATTTTAAACATTCTTTCTCAAATTTCGGCCAAAATTTCGGTTTTGGTTTCGGCTACGGCTTCACTGAACCGAAATTTCGGTACTTTCGGTTTCCGTCGATCACTAGTATTTATATCACTTTTATGAAAATTACCCAATTTTCTTCCAGAAATACTATTATTATTAGCCAGAAAAATGTATTTTTATGCAATATGTTTTTTATGCATATATGCTATTTATATGTTTTATGCAATATGTTTTTTATGCATATATGTTTTTTATACATATATGTTTTTTATGCATATATGTTTTTTATGCATGTTTTCTACTATTTTTCTCTTATTGTTAAATAATAATTTTTCAAGTTTTGGAACAATAATTTTTTTTCATCACTTTTTTCCGAATATACTCAAAAACTCTGTTGAGTTTTAAAGTGTTTTATTTTTCTTCCAAATTGTTCAACTTTGCATTGCCGTAATTTTTTTAAATAGACAAACATTTTAACTTTTTTTTTTTTTTAACTCAAATCTGCATGCCAATTAAGTATACAAAAATTAAGTTAAATTTTAACTTCAATACATTAAATATTTTATTCATGTTCACCATTTAAACCACTTTCACAGGAAAACAAGGCTCAGTCAAGCACTTATTAAATAGTTTAGAGAGAATTGAAGAGAGTTCTAGAGTACAATTTTGTTAGATTATGATAAAAATGTTGTCTGGACCACAAGCTGTAGAAGAGTTGAAATATGACTTTAGCAATGAAAGCTAAAGTGATTTGAGTGTTAACAATGGGTTAACCCAGGGCTAACCTTTTAAATTGTAATAGAAGGAAGAGAATGGCCATAAAGAGAATGGCCATTAAAAGAATAGCCATTAAGAGAATGGCCATAAGATTCAAGAGTTGAATTAAAAGAAAAGTTCTTTACTTTTTCCTTGGGAGAGGTAATAAGATAAGTCCTATGAATGAGAGATGAAATGTTAGACCTATCCTTATTAATGACACTGTTGAAGATCTATTTTTTTAAAGTCTCTATAGTCTAACTTCTGAGCTAAGATACAAGATACACTTTTTAAAACACACTATTTTTATCTAAAAAAAATTGCTTAGTTATAAACCTGTGTTACGTTGTTTCCATCCTATATTACTATACTGTTATACATCATATATGGTATATATACATCCTATATTGTTTCCATTCTATATCCACAGATAAATATTTGGTCTTCTTGAGTTAACTCATTAGTTTTTGCATTTAACTATGCAATATTTGACAAGATCGCAAACAGTTTGAGGACTTTGAGGGATTTAATATCCCTGGGCAGGAAATGCTGATCACACAAAGTTTCACTTTTAGCAACCGTGTGAAAGTTGATTCCATCAATAACTGATAGTTGACTTAATAGCTGATAGTTTAATTTCAGGTAATTATAATGCTATTATAAGGAATTTAAGCTGGGACTCTTTTTGTGATTTTCTTTGTAATGGTCCTTGGGTAAAAATCTTTTGTCTTCCTGCTGACAAATATGCTTTTCATGTAACTTCTTGGATTCAGGCTGGCATGGAATCTTTTATTCTCTATCAACAATTATAAGTCCAGCCTCACTCTTCTCCATGGTTTTCCTCTCATTGAGCTGCTGCAATTTCCGATTGTAAACATTACTTCCATACCTATCGCCAAAACAATTCTCCAGAAAACAGACGCCTGTCTACTATTACTAGAAACCATTGTAAAAAGGCTTTGTCTAATGCCAAAGTACGCTATTCTCAGGTCACAAAATCTTATAATTCATCTAAAAAACTATGCTCCAGAGATTTTTGGATAATCTTTAACAGTGTTTATAATAAGGGTATATCTGTTATTCCACATCTCTTAAATGGTTCAGATTTTTTCACCTCACCTAAAGACAAAGCTTAATTGTTTGCTAAAAACCCCTCATGAATATCATTTATTGAGTCCACTAATCACATTCTACCTGATAGAGCTGACAAACAGGTTGATCCATTGCTTGACATTTATATCACTCCAGCTTCTGTATCTAAATTGATTTCTTGCTTAGACCCTTCTACTACTTGTGGTCCAGACAAAATACCTGTCATGACTTGCAGAAGTGTTTTCTGCAGCAGTTATCTGTACTTTCAAAACTATTTAACAAGTACTTATTAGAGTTTTATTTTCCAGTTTATTGGAAAGCGGCATCTGT